>NW_013665802.1:113413-143081 GCF_000517525.1 Limulus polyphemus | reverse complement strand
GTGAAATGCGTGCTGCTCATTTATCACTAAAGTCACAGACACTTACTGTAGAAGAAACCTAAGCCCAACTACAACACAGTATATATATTTATACTATTAAGAATACAAATATAAGTAAAATCCTTTTTATTTGACAATTGGAAAAATATATATATTCTTTAATTTTTGACACGTCGATTGTGATCTGCTGCACTTCAAACAAGTCACAAAGAACAACTTATAATGGTCATATAGTTTGTCACTTAACATGATTAAGTAAATATCATCAAGTATTTCCACAGACGTTTGACACGAAACTGAATCTGTACTGAGTAAACATGAGATAAATGACATTCCCCTGAATATATGCGAGGCCAAGAGTAAGGTAATTAAGACAAGAACAAATGTTATTCAAAACAAATTCGATTTATACCCATGAGATTTTTTTTCTATACAAAGCAATGCACACTCTCTAAATCTTGTGATGAACGATTTAGTCAACAGTTGAATTAAGACGACAACATTCTTCGACTTTAATTCAAAATATATACATACAATTCATCATTGGATAGTATTGCTATTACATGTTTTCCTGTTAATTGCGAAGCTAATACATGCTACACAATGGAAAAATAAAATTGTTGCTGTTTGTGTACTCTGATATGTTAGCCCACGGAATAAAGTTATGCTCCAAAGCAAGAACAATCACTGCTAAATTTCAAATTTGTAGCTATTATTGTAGCATACCACGATCTGCTGCATGAGATCAGCAAAAATATTCAGGATATCCCTTAATTATAAAAAAACGAAAGACAACACCAAAATCACTGTAAAATTTTTGCAAGAATGATGAATCTATCCTTGATACACAACAAAACTTCAAGGTCAATTTCTTTATCAAACTGTTGACATACTTATTAACTCTATGAGAGGTTTCAGCAGCTACAGGAACACAGTTCATTGTTCAGTTTCCTATACAACCTGACTTATCATAAACGAATTCAAGAGACTTGTTGATACACTGCACGACTCTTCAAATCAGGTTATCATAGGTGAAGTAGCCGATGTCATTAAAACAGAATCGACTGAAGAGTTGTGGGATCCCTAAAAGTGTACGGGCTAAAAACGACATAAAGGGTTTTTTGAATACATCTGTAAGAAATTACTATCATCATTATTTCTGAATACCCTTGTTGCTTTGGGAATTCTGCTGACTGCCCATCACCATTGATTGTGGAGATATAAACAAGACTAGTTAAGCTACCTACAATGTCGATCAGGTAAGAAATTGCACTTCATGCCTGTTGTATGCGATTTATCTTAAACAAAAACTAAAAAAATGGGGAAAATTCCATAACTATAAAATTTCTAACTAGAACATCACTCAGATATTAACTGTTAATAATTGGTTGTAAATAAATAGTTTTGGCTTTATTTGTTGACTGAAAATTTCGCAGTGTGAAAAAATAGGTAGTGTTGGGCTTGCATGTTACTGGTATAAGAGCATGATTTTAGGAATGTTTTCTTCTATGTGAAAAAAAATCTAAAAGCGAGATTAGCGGATTGTAGTCTAACAGTTTTTCAGAAATTACATTGTTTGTTTAAAAATTTTCTCCGCACATAGCAATTCCTAATGTTGATAGAGTAGAATTTGTTTCTCAACCTTTTCCAATAGCAATTCACCCCTACAAGTTTTTCACAACAGCTCATTCACCCTTGTTCGAAAAAAAGACAAAAGTACTACATTAAAAGGCAAAATTCTTTATTATGACATACATATACATCAAACTACAACTAGAATAAATACAAAATAAAATAAACAATAATAACTAATGACTTTTTTTACTCTTGAACTTATTGTATAATTGATGAAACTCATTCACCTTGACTTGAGAAGCACTGGACTAGATGATGGGCAGTTAACCATCAGCACCCGCTATCAATCTTGTTTGACCAAACAAATGGGATTTGGGCGTCTCTCTTGTTTTGTTGAACAATGGGGCCACGAACCCTTGGATTTACATTCCGAGCAGGCCAAGCAGTAGACCACACTCATCTTTTTATAGTAGAATATATTCTTAATAAAAGTGCAAGTGTTGCCTGAACCTTGGATGAGGTTTTAAGACAAAGTTAATTAAATATAGCATTATAGTAGTATTTTATTTAAAATTATTTGTATTTTAAGTTTAGTTATTTCTGGTTATAGCCTATACAGTTAGAAGTAAATACATTTTATTTTTATTTCCAGTTGGGTCTTTAGTTGGGAGTTTTGCTGAATTGTAATTGTCTGAGAATATTGGTGCTATTTAATGCTTATTTTTTTTCTTTCATAGTAACAACATAAAGAAATAATCAAATCAGCAGAGTGAACAACCACTAGACCAGTGGTTGACAACTGCTGATGCGTGGACCACTGCCAATCCATAGGGAGATTTCAACTGTTCCACTAGACAGTGAACAAAAAACAAAACAAAAAACGAAGTATTTTAAAATAGAGCAACTGAAGTTTATTTTTTTACAATGCAACTTAACAGTACTTTAAAATCTTAATATTGTATAAAGCGGTTCGTGAAATTTTGGGATCAGAACTAGCTTAATCCCACTAAAATTTGAGTCACATAAAACCAACACTCAATAAACTTCTTGGAATCACGCCAAAACTACCTCTAGCAAACAACACAAAATTCCTAACTCAGGATATTAAGAACATAGGCTTACATGCACTGAGGGTTATGAACATTCCTAGTTTTGTGCTCCTTGGAACTTCTTTCATCGCCAATCACGCCCAATCTACTGTCTACGATTATGTACTAGAGCCTAACACCCAATTTGCACATAACAAGCCAAAAAAATTATCTTGATTTGAGACTGAAAACTTTGAACCTTCATTAACTTCACACCCTAGCTTATTATTGATACTAAAATTACAGCTATTTTCATTGTGATGTATTTTATTGGGAGGAGGGGAAATAGCTCTACGTAAACACAGCCTTAACTTCGCAAACGCTCCTGTTTAATAATCTCGCTTTAAAATATTTTTCTGCAGAAAGGATTTTTATGTGAATTTTCCAGCAATAAGCCTGTCTGAAACGGCATTGCACTGTCGTATACTGAGAAATTTGTTATGAACCAAATATGTATACACCAAACAAGTCGTTTGGAGGATGTAATGGCTTACATTTGTAGCAACACGTCACTATATTAGCATATACAAGTGCAATTAACTCTCCTGTATATTCTATTTTAGTTTTACTGCCAAACCGCCTCATTTCTTCTCTACTACTTAAAATACTAAACATTCACAAACCCAACAACACAGAAATCAGTGAAATGAATAACATTTGTATGTAGAACATGACTACATCCACGGGTTCTAGTGAAATAAAACATTGTTTGTTTCTAATATCATTTAGCCATTCTCATTGTTAATGGTTTATATTACACAGGCCTGCGATTGCGATGGCTTTGTCTTGAAATGTTTACATGTTCTATGGTAATTTCTGTATGCTGAATCCGAAAATGATCTCTATTTTTCTCCATCACGTACAGATATTTCATAAAACAGCATAACGCAATACATTAAAGGCCATAACACGTAGTTTTGAGACTAAAAGGCATAGATTTCACCAAAACAAATCGAGATGAATGAGGATGCATCCCGATTTGACATTGATGTTCCTTTTTTTTTTGGAGAATATAACTACTACCTTTCACAAGTTCTCTTTTCATCCATCTATATAAATAACTCAAGCCTGCGAACTTAAACTTCATAAAAATTATATTGGTTTTCATAACGAATATTTCATAATTCAGCTACGCAAATTTCGAGAATACTATTCACTTGTTTCTATTACGTAAAGATTTTTTTACAAATCGGGGAGAGAAAAAAACTTTTATTTAGATCAAATTATTATTATTTTGTTTACCACAATGAACATTTTTTATTATTATGTTGTTTGCTAACAAAAATACAAACAAACTGAATCACTGTTTTATATCACAATTGGTAAAGAACATATAAATATCAAAACTATGGTATAACTATAACCGTCTCAGTTATATTCTCCAAATCAGTTTTATATCACAATTGGTAAAGAACATATAAATATCAAAACTATGGTATAACTATAACCGTCTCAGTTATATTCTCCAAATCACTGTTTTATATCACAATTGGTAAAGAACATATAAATATCAAAACTATGGTATAACTATAACCGTCTCAGTTAATTTTATGCAAATCAGATATTTCATGATCAGAAATGTAAAGGACTAGTCGTTCAGCTTACATTTGGGAAATGTGGTTTTACGTCCTTATAATTCATGACGTTTCATTTCAATATAGATTATGATCACCACAAAAACATAGTAAGCATGACTCCCATATTACATGCTTTTCTTCAGTGTCGATAAGTTATTCTCTACCATTTCTCTGAAAGAACTGTTTCCAAGATTGAAAGCCAGTTAGCGTAAAGGTCATTTCTTATGGTTTTCTTCTTCTTCTTCAAGGAATGTGTCGACCAGCTTAGTGGTGTGGGCGTTGTCACTCATTAGGCTGAAGTCGGGGCCAATTCCGCCAGCATATGATAGAATAAAGGGTCGTAGGGTGTGGTGTCTATGATGTGTGGCATTAATGCTACCATTCCACAGAATATAAAGGTCAATACTTTCGACGGTGTTCATTCCTGCTTCCACCATAAGAACCGTGCTCCTGTATAAAAATGGATTCATATTGATTTCGTATTTTTTACAAAAAAAAAAAAAGAGTTTCACTAGCTACTGGTGAAGCGCGATTCATTAGTGAAAAGAATATATCTCCTCATGCTATTGGTCAACTTTACTCTTCATGGCACATTGCAAGCAAGCTGTTTTGTACCCTACTAGAGTGGAATCCATCTGATTGGACGCCTGGCATACAGGTCGGACTGGTGATTTTTTTTCTAACCATATACACACTAACACTGGTTCCAATTGCAGCTGATTCAATCGATTAATTGCAGTCGTCTGCTGGGGTTGTGGACACTGACCTATTCATTCAGGTAGTTGTCAGAAAAACATCAACTATACTGTTAGCTTGGAAGCATCAACTATTAACACTTGGAGTCAATTTGTAACAGCTTGCTGGCTTCGATTTCTCTGATGGCTCTCCATATTAGTTAAATATTAATGTGTCTTCTGTGATTTCATGGCTCATGAACATCTTAAGGTATTTTAAGTTCTGTAGTTCGCTTCAAAAGGACGAGGGAGACAAGATTATTTGAGAGACCAATAAATATGACGACCAGTCATGTTATTTAAATTGTCGTTTACCCCGCTATGATATTATATAAATATATGTATGTATGGATGGATAGCACAGGCGCAGTATACAACCGTTTGCGTTTTAGATCAGATAACTGGTAATCTGATGTCTGATTTCCATAACAATGATTCTCTCTTGTCATAATTACAATATTATGGTATAGGAATATACGAAAAGTTTATCCTTCTTGTAGAATTAATGTTATTTCTGAATTTATTCTTAGTTCTGAATATGTGCTAGTTTTGCACATTAAACAGGGTCAAAGAAACTATTAAATTGATTCTATTTCAAGTTATCTTAGTTTCCGTGCCATTTTCAAAGTTGAAGGTACCTGTTAACACTCACGGAGACAATGTTGACCTCATTTAGGTGATCGAGGGCGATGATCTCCCTTAGTTGAACAGGTAAAGTCAAGAGATAGCGCTCCATCAATGTGTAATGAGAATGCCCGGTCACATGGTAACAGAGTAGCGCCGGGTTTTGTTGTTAATAGAAATATTTCGTTTAGTTAGTCTAGTAGAGGATCTGAAGCAGAGAACATCTGAAAGAAAGCGACTGCCTAACGTAAAGCAAGCTCACACACTAAGTTTTCAAGTTTAATAAAGATTATTTTCATCGTACATTACACATTATGTTTAGTGTGTGTTTAGCTGAAACTCAGCTGGTATTTATTAATTCGCCATTATTCGGTGATATCATATCTTGTTCGAATGAACCTCTCGTTAAGCGGGCTTATCTGGTAAAGCTCTAAACTATAACGAGTTTACCTAGAAATACCGTAATGTTACAAATTTTGAATTTCCATTATATATGTCACAAGCATTTATTTGTATACAAAAATAAATGAAAATAAAATTATAAATACAATAATACTAACTGTTTGGTCAGGGTAAGATATTTTTGATGCTAACTGTGTGATCAGATCAACATATTTTAATACTTACTATATGATCAGGGCAAGTTACTTATAATACTGACTGTATGATCAGAGGAAGGAATTTTAATACTGAATAGATAATCAGGACAAAAGATCGTTAATTAATGGTGTGAATTTACAAGTTAGAAGGTCGTCATCGTGATACAGTGGACATGGACAACAAGTGTTTCGACTGGAGTATTTCACACAAATGTAGTAGCATGTCGGGTCCTCCCAGAACATAGTTTCAGAATATATCTGTCTGTTCTCTCCTTGTTATAATTTCACACCTTAACATAGGAGTTATAGGGTTAATATTTCGTTTTCTGTTATGAGAGGCTATAGTTCTACATTTATGATAATAGCTGACCAAATATGTGTAGAAAATAGGGCTGGAAAATTGGGTTTCTATAAAGTGAGTTAAAAAACACATGCACCTTAGCGAAAAGCATAATACATTTGAAACTGTTAATGGGGTATTTATTTCATTAAGAAATATTCAGGCTTGAAACTAAGAGAAAAGATGCTGCTTAAAATGAAGTAAAAAAGCAATATTTTTGGAAATTTTAATTGTCATAATTTCCTGTAAATTAATTTTTCTGTTTGAATAATTTTCCACGTCGATCAAAGAGTGGGATACAATTAGAAAAAGATAAACCAATCAAACAGTCATTCGGCATGCAGCCGAACATAAGTCCATAGTTATTCGCTGCTCAAGCATGGTATTGGCTATCTCACGCTCTTCCAATCCAGTGTCTCCGCTGAGGGTGTCCACGAATATAAGTGACAGTCTTCTTTTCTTTCTTGTCTCGTCGTTTCCGTAGAAGTTTTATGACCCCCCCCCCCCATCATTTCTTCTTAAGCAATAGCTAACAAATTTAAATCTGCTTTTCATATCCAGCCTAGTTGAAAGCCTTTACATCTTTGTATATTTTTTTCATTTTATCTTTCCGGTTGTTATTAAGTGCTCCTCTTAAGATCTAGTACACGATCTAGTCTCTTTTCTTGCGTGACGGTCAATGTTCATACTGACATTCCATGCAGGAGCAGGTTCTCTGCTGTTGCCTGAAAGAGTCTCATCTGTATTCATCCCATTTTACCTGCTGTCCGTGTCTGTTCTATCTCATTCTTGATATCTGTTTTTGTTTCTGCTATCCAAGCTTCAAGATATTTAACATTTGTCATTATCTTATGATCTTCTTGGCACTCGTGTGTACTCTAACACTCTTACAGGCTGTTCCAATACGCTTTAGTAATCCACTGACTTTTTCTATCATATTGGAAACACTCTTACAGGCTGTTCCAATACGCTTTAGTAATCCACTGACTTTTTCTATCATATTGGAAACACTCTTACAGGCTGTTCCAATACGCTTTAGTAATCCACTGACTTTTTCTATCATATTGGAAACACTCTTACAGGCTGTTCCAATACGCTTTAGTAATCCACTGACTTTTTCTATCATATTGGACGTTAGAACAACATCATCAGCAAAATCAAGAACTGTGCTTATAAAGATGTATAAACATTTTGCACATATCTAGTTATCTGTAATATACATTGTACCATGGGCGGTGCTTAAATAAAATGGCGCAAATGAGACGTAAATACTACTTTTTCTCTGTGAGAATTTAAATTAAATTTCACAATCAAACAAATTTTTGAATACAACTTGGAAGGATCTAGTAATTTTGCGATCTACTCAAGTGTTACTTTCTATCACAACTAGCTATAGTACAATGTAACTAAACTTCAATATCTAGAAGTCGGAATTTTGACGAGGTTCTATGAAGAATATCGTACTTAAGTAGAATTAGCTCATTTTGTCTCGGGCTGAGCGTGGTCTAATGGTTATCGTTCCGGACTATGGCTCTTTGGGTCCATCGTTTGCATCCTCTTGTCCTCTTATATATAAGAGTGACGATAAAATCCTACTATTCGGTCAGACAATAGTAACCGAAGAGTTGGTGGTGGTGGTGTTGACTAGGAGACTTTCTTCTATTATACCAGTTAATAATTATAGGCGGCTAGCGCAAATACCCCTCGAATAGGTATCCGAAAACAAACAAATAATTTTTTTCCATCTAACAGCATACATAGGGAACACGTTTCCAGAAAAATGTTTTCCTAAACATGTTTTTTTCAAAAATTGGCGGGAAACATTGTCTGGAAACTTTTTCAAATAGCACATAATCATTCCTTCCATACGCTTCTAAATGAACAACAACCATATTGCAGTGATCGGTATTGCACTCATAATTGCATTAAAACATCGCAAAACAAAGAGGAAGCGTAGACTCAGAGTTGTGTAGATAAAGGAGGGGGATCACAAATCGCTAATAAGGAGGAGCATGTCATAATCTTTTAAACGAGATACGTTTTAAATTATTGCTTAAGTTTTCGTAACTTGTATGCTTTTTTTTTCAAATTTTGATTGTAGTAGTCCTTGTTTCTTACGTCAGACAAAGGTCGCCTACCGGCTTACTTTTCAATAAAATTATTAACTGTGGCAGGATTACAAAGCATTCTGTTCTAGTCGCCATCTTGCAAAGTCACATGACAAACTCACGCTAACAGTTTCTCTTGATTGGCCAAATATTTCCTGGGAAGATTTCTTAAAGTAGAATCCAGGCCTATTTCAGAACACATGTTTCATTGTTTCTGGAAACACAGAAACAGTCACCATACACGTGGAAACATTGTGCCTCGAAAAATGCAAGAATTATAAAAAGCAAAACGGATAAGAAATGAAATTCAAAAACTAGACACGAAATTGCAAGTTAACTAATTTTGAACTTAACAAAACTTTGTTGAATTTCAGACTCGTTTTTAAGTATATTTTTCATTTACCTCTTTAAGTTTGCAACGAAATCATTTTACGAAGTGTAAATAAATTTATCTCAACTTGTAAATGTATATTAAAATTGACCAGGAACAGTTTGGGATTATTTTAGTCACAGTAAGAAATGTCTTCAATTTAAACTTTAAGGGTAATAAAGTTTAAGATAAACAAAAAAAAAAATACAAAATTTGACAAATTTACCCAACAGCCAGTTGAGAAGCTTTGTTTGTTGAGAAACATAAAGATACACATTGGGCTATCTGTGATCTGCCCATCGCGGGCACCGAAACCTGATTTTTAACGTTATGAGCCCTTATACTTTCCGCTGAAGCAACCAGGTGGCAGGAAGAAAAGGAAAATCAGATTAAACAAGTGATATGAATCATTATATTTTCAACAGATGTACACTGGGATGTCAAAAAAATTCTAAAATAGATTGATAATTTCGTTCTTAACAGGTAGAAATTAATGCTATAATTTTTTTAAAGTTTTGCTTGTGAATTACATTAAATGTTATATAATGACAAAAATACCAATTCTAAAATGTTTGAGTAAAGTATCGAAAGGGAGTTAAATTATGGAATCCCGTATATAGGTTTGTACTCAACACATGAAAGGAGCTCCCCTGTCTGAATAGAGATATGAAACCTCAATAGCTAGTAGAGCCCTCCACTTCTACAGCGGTATGTCTGCGGACTTACAGCATCCGGGTTTCGATACCCGTGGTGGGCAGAGCACAGATAGCCCATTGTGTAGCTTTGTGCTTAATTACAAATAAACCACTCCTACATACTGACACAAAACACATATAATAATTATTATTATTTATTACTGTACATAACGCCTTGTTATATTTAAATATACTCTAATATACATTTAACACCTTGGAGGGCGATACGTTCATGACCAAAGGGCGCATCTGATATTTCGTAATGTGTATTTTATATCTTATACAGATATACAATCAGTATAAATGACATAGTAGTATAAATATCTTATAGGTCAATTTTTGAAAGTTGGTTAAAACATGTAAAAAAAAAAAGAAGTTTCTTTTCTCCTGTGAATTATTTATGGTTAATGAACAATGGCTGAACAAGAAGAACAAGGAATGTTTTTCTAACGTAATGCAAAACAATTAATTATTACAATTTATAATTTATATCTTACTACAGAAAACGATCTTCCGTGTTTATTTTCTAAATGTTTACCTTCTTCCACGTTTTAGACCCGTCATGGCCAGGTGGTTAGGGCGCTCAACTCGCAATCTGAGGGTCGCGGGTTCAAATCCCCGTCCCGCCAAACATGCTCGTCTTTTCAGCCGTGGGGGCGTTATAATGTGATGGTCAATTCCACTATTCGTTGGTAAAAGAGTAGCCCAGGAGTTGGCGGTGGGTGGTGCTGCCTTCCCTCTAGTCTTACACTGCTAAATTAGGGACGGCTAGCGCAGATAGCCCTCGTGTAGCTTTGCGCGAAATTCAAACCAAACCATCTTCCGCGCTTTAGTTGTTTACTGCACTTATTCCACGTAGATGATAATTTTCGAGAATTACGCGTTTTTACAGAACCAGTTATATTATGTTGTATCTATACAAATCTACATTACCTTTATGAAAGTAAATACGTGTAGAGTCTAAAAATCTAAAAGATTTTAGTTGTTGTTTTTTTCTTTTACCTTTGTATCCATATTTGTAACGCACGATTAATAAAGTCTTCTACATCTGTGTATAATGGAATTATCACATTCGGTTTCGGTTACAGAACATGGTAATAAAGCGAAACCAGTATTAACAGTGTTTATCTATTTAACCACAGTGCTTTCTGTAGTGTTTACGGCAGGGTCATTACAAAATGTTGGAAGCAAACAAACCGATAGGTAACTGAACTATAAGGTAAGACGTTTTTGTTTTTATTTTTTCATCTTCAATACTGAACACAAAGTTTCTCCTGAAGTGGCTGACGCCATATTGTCTCATAGTAAACTACTAGCAAGTATTGCACAACGGTACTGCAAGATTAACAATAGGCACAAATTTGTATGTTTAAAAAATCAATTCGCATTTGTATAGCTTTTCCTGAACTATCGATAAACATGCAAATCAACATTATTTTTTCAACACAACCAGTAAATGCGCATCGTCCCCGTATTTCAAGCTAGGGATCTTTCCGCTCCCCAAAAATTCCTTGTTCCCGCGCTCTAGTATGGCAATTCAATTTATTAGATATTTTCTAGCTTCACGCACAATAAGCCCTCGAGGTAGTGCTTAAAATTGTCCTTTATCAAATCTTGACACGAATGAAAAATGGGAGCAATGAAAAAAGTTTAGCTACACATTCATATTCATTTGCCTATCAATAATATAGCTAACGCCAGATCAAAGATCCCGTCTTCAGAAGAATGATAAAGTGCGTAGACCTAATATCAATGTTATGATTGTTATAGACTAAACTTAAAGAGTAATAAAACATACATAAAAACAGTCAGCCACCTGTGACAAGCAATACATCCTGAGGCTTTAAAGTTTCGTATTTTAAAGTACCTTGAGAAATAAGCCCGTGATGTTAACCTCATTTCAACAGATAATTGATATTAGTGTTTTAACATTACAGATGGTATACTTAACAGCGTTTTACTTCGTTAGTATGGTCAATAACATTATTTAGATACACTTAATATGTATAACGTTGTATGTTGTGCATACCAGTTAGGTAATTTGTAATCTGAACGGCATCGTATACACACGAGGGCTAACTGAACACCTCAGAAATCCTAGATTGAAGGAAGTTATTAATTTTGAACTAATAGTAATAATCAAAAAGAGGGTAGCCAGTCAGAAGTATCCAAACGCCACTGTTTCGGAGCATTACCTCCAGCCTGAGCAGATATCGTCTCAGTGAGAAGAATATGTTTGATTCGTATATGTCATTTGTGTTTCCTATTTATACAAAATTGATTTTCCGAAAAAAAGTAAGTCAATAAATCAACGAATTTTTAATTCTCTGTTAACATCGCGAAAAGTATTTCGTTGCCTTTAGAATCTAGCGAAAATACTATTTCAACGTATTGAATTGAGCTCCATCTCCCCCTAGCAAGGGAAACATTATATTAATCCAAAATTTATTTTCCTGTTTACTATAGCGATGGGCTTTGGAGGCCTAATAAACTGAGTTAAATGTAGATTAACAAGTGTATTTTTCTGTTACTCTAGTGATGGGCTTTGGTGGGCTAAACATTTAGCTAAGCGTAGATTAATAAGTGTATTTTCATGTTTACTGGTGATGGGCTTTGGAGGCCTAATAAACTGCGTTAAATGTAGATTAACAAGTGTATTTTTCTGTTACTCTAGTGATGGGCTTTGGAGTCCTGAAAGATTGAGCTAAGTGTAGATTAACAAGTATCTTTTCCTGCTTACTATAGTGATGGGCTTTGGAGGCCTAATAAACTGAGCTAAGTGTGGATTAACAAGTGTATTTTTCTGTTACTCTATTGATGGGCTTTGGAGTCCTGAAAGATTGAGCTAAGTGTAGATTAACAAGTGTATTTTCCTGTTTACTAGTAATGGGCTTTGGAGGCCTAATAAACTGAACTAAATGTAGATTAATAAGTGTATTTTCCTGTTTACTGGTGATGGGCCTTAGAAATCTAATAAACTGAGTTAAATGTAGAATAATAAGTGCACCTGTTTCCTATAGTGATGGGCTTTAGAGGTCTAATAAACTGAACTAAATGTAGATTAATAAGTGTATTTTCCTGTTTACTGGTGATGGGCCTTAGACATCTAATAAACTGAGTTAAATGTAGAATAATAAGTGCATTTTCCTGTTTCCTATAGTGATGGGCTTTAGAGGCCTAATAAACTGAACTAAATGTAGATTAATAAGTGTATTTTCCTGTATACTGGTGATGGACCTTGGCGATCTAATAAATTGAGCTAAGTGTAGATTAACAAGTGTATTTTCCTGTGCATTATAGCTGGGCTTTGGAGATTTGAGAAAAATACATTGATAAGTGTATTTATAAGTAAGTGGGTCAAAATGTTAAATTATAGCTTAATTACCTTCTGAACTTATACTTAATTTGAGATCAATACATAGATTTTGTTATAACAATTCTCTTTAAAGCGTGTTTCATAATAAAAAGTAATCCTATTTCATGTATAATATCTGTTATTATATTTAAAACAATCGAAATATGGGGATCATTACCTTCTAAAGTACCTCGTTCTTTTGTGTTTATCGATGTGTTTCTTTGTTGTTGTTGTTTTTTGGGGGAGGAGGAGGGGGGTAGGAGTATCTCGATGTAAAGCGTTTGATAGCTTGCGTTTACCAGAAACATTATTCTGTTGAATCAATAACGAGACAAGTTTATAAAAAGATATATCACTATACTATATGGTTCCATGTAGTCTGAATGAGTAAAGTTTTACTCTCACAATTTCTTGAAATACAGTTGGTAAAATAACAAGTTATTTGAAACCTGCTTCGTATTTTATCATACATAATAATATGTTACATGTTAATTATTTCTGGTCTCTTTATTTTATGTTTACTTTTCTAAATGTCAAGCCTAAACCAAAAAGAAAAAAACAACAGTTAAATGAAAAACTTACAAAGGCTAAGCTGAATCTGCGTTCTTTGCAAGAAACGTTTTCACTTGCGAAATATTTATCAACTTTTTTCTTGATTTTTGTCCTTCTCAATCGTTTGCTGGAGATAAATATCTATATAATGCAGATTTGTCTGTCTTTCTGTATTGTGTCACTAGTTGTTGTGAGGAATTAGCTAACTAGTTTCGATGAAATTTGGTAAAGGAACTTAGGCTGACAGACATACGACCGAGTTTAAATGAATAAGCAATCGGAAAGGTTCTAGTTTAGCAGCCATTTCAATTTTACTTCTTTAATAACACGAGTGAGGGCTCAACTGAGGGATGAGGTCGGTAACAAGATATTTGGTTTTGACACCATACGAAAGGTTTGATGACGCGCACATTCCAGAAACCTTTGTATTGAACGAACGGCTCATGTGCTAGGGCTCAAAACAGTGTTACTCTTATGGCATTTTAATTCCGGAACTTTGCTAATATGATACACTACTTATCTGTTTGTGTATGGACTGTTACGATTCATATAATTTCTTCCTGTTTATCTTTATATATATATATTCTTAACCTGAGAAACATACGAATAGATAAAGAACGAGCAAAGTACGAAATTTTTAAACACAAAGATAGTAAGAAAAAATGACAATTTTACATTCTTTAAGAATATATTTTATACATTAAAGACCATTAATGTTAATGATGTTAAACAGCTACCGCAAGATAAATATGGTTGACATGAGATTATCTGTAGATATTCACACTTCTAATTTTTCCAGAGGAAACGAGCTTTCCAAAATTAAATTAGATCTCATGACAAAAGTCGACTTTTCTTGCTTCTTTGTTATCTGATAAAGTGTTTACATCCGGGACAGTACCAAACAGAACCGCAATGTGGTGTAAATTTAAGACGATAAGATAAAACAAGTTTAGAAAAATTAGTTCAAGTACTTCAGCTGAAAGATTATGCTAACTTACGACAGAAATAACAAAGTTGCCCTACTTTATACTTCATTATAGGTTAAACTGAAAGAGAAATATATATATTGGTTATAGTACGCTGTCGTTTCATATGAAGGTTATTAAAAACATGGTACCTCATGTCCTCTGATCAAACTCAGATTTGTGGGAGGCAAATTAAAAGTGTAAGTGGGGGCCGTGTTTATTTGACCGAGCAATTTTGATAAATTTTTGCTGCTTCCTACGCCACTGAAACTTAGGTATAAAAATATTTTCATGTCTTGTGAATATTATATATATGTGTGGTTTATGCCAACAGAAAAATATTGATATATACAAGGCCGGTAGTGTAACACGTGCATTTGCACGGAGCGGCAGGTTCTTGGAGGCGTAATTGTGTCGTATTCTTATAACGGCGGAAGAGCGGTGATGGGAAATGCATAGTGCGGCAAAAAAACATGTTGTGACGGCTATGGTTGTAGGCCTAAATCGAATCTCAGAGTTGGTTATACGCATGTTAGAAGAAACCTTTTTTGTATATTTTGTTTTAATGTTTTAAACAGAGAATTCAGAATTGTTATGGTCCGCCCCCCCCCCCCATTAAATCATAAATTTATCATCACTTGGGTGATGGTGAAATCACCAGATTCGACTAGAGTAGCCCTCGAGTTGGTGGTGGGTGGTGTTGACTAGCTACCTTCATTCTAGTCTACCACTTCAAAATTAGGGAAAGCAAGCGAAGATAGCCCTCATGTAGCTCTGCACGAAATTCAGCTCACAGCATTTTCAGACGTTCTTTTCGTTTGTTCTTAATCTATTATTGTAGGATTTAGTGTCTATTTTCATCAAAACTGGCTTAATGTTATTGAATGTTAGCACTATTAGCCCTGCCTACCACGGGTGTCGAAACCCGGATTCTAGCGTTATAAATCCGCAGACATACCGCTGTGCCACTGGGGGGGACGGGTACATTATAAAAGCGACAGTAAAATTAGAGAAGAGTAGCTCAAGAATTTGCGTTGGGTGCTGTTAACTAGCTGCCTCCCCTCTAGTTTATCAGTTCAAAACTAGGTAACTTTTGAGTGATTTTACGCGAATGTCCGAAAACAAACAAACAAACAAATTATACAAACTCTAAAGGGTTTGTTGAGCTGTCTTTGCTCTGCCCACTGCGGGTATAGAAACCCGATGTTTAACATGATAGGTCCACAGACTTACAGCCGACCGGGGGGGGGGGGGACTTTAAAGGGAGGCGGGAGTAATGATTCACAAATGTGCTTAACACTAGAATCCGTATGGACTCCATCGGCTTTTTAAACACATTTTTTCTAAACTATTCACCAAATTTCTTGTGAGTCCATAACTATTGTTTACACGGTCCTTTTAAGAATAATACACAAAAATACTGAAAATGTTGTATTTAATCCCACTGGAGTTTCCTGTACATTTCATATAGAAAATGGGCGATTTCACTAAAGTCTTTTTTTATTATTTGTTTAAGGTATATAAGCAAGTTGGAATTTGAGAGAAAGTGTTAAACGTTAGCACCCAAAAAGTGGAGATAATGAATAACATATAATATATAATCTACTTTGTCACCATCAGTGCATCATTTTACTTGTAAAAATTATTTCATTAAGTTCAAATTAATTCAAAAGTTGAACTGACCAGTTGTTATGAATCTGTTACGATCCTGTATTACCGTACTCTGCAGTTTGTAGTTTTAAATATATATATATATATATCATAAAATATAATAACAACACAAACATCAAATATTAACTTATATACAATAATTTACAAAATAGTACAATACAAAAATATCAATCTTTCTTGGTATATCCACGTAGGAACTGTCTCTCCAATTCAACGTAATTACTTTAAACGTAGTATGTCGAAATTCAGCTTCAGGTTGTAAATTTCAAATTTCGAATTCATGTTAGATGTACCGTTACAAAAAGTTCTTTGTTCCAATGTCAACTGCACCAAAACTTGTCGATATTTTCAAAAACAGTTTTTCAACAGCTCTCAAAAAGCACAAGGCTTACAAAAGTTAAGACTAATTGTTAAACTAACAAACACTTTAGAGTAGTAAACAAACAGCTGATGATAATGTTATGACAACGGAAGTCACTTGATGCTGCTGGCGCGTTTGGCGCTGGTAGCGTGCGTGAAATTTCTCGAATGATCGGGGAAGCCCGAATGCATTCGGGACACCCCCTTTGTTAGTATATAATCCTGGCAGAAAAGCCAGCGATATACGGATAATTAAAGAAGCGAACACTAGTGACGGTAAGTAAAGTGTGTGAATCGCTGTGATTTATAGCGTGTATTATAAAAGTAGTTAAGTTTAAAGTGACGAGAAACGTACTGAATGTGGAAATTCTGTGTACTAAACTTTTGTGTCGAGAAAGAATAAATTGGTTTAACCAAGAAAGGATTTGTATCGCTGAAGTTTCTCGGAAAGAATTTCTACCGGAAATTAACAAACAAGTACATACGTAACAATAGCATATAACAAAAACCTACGATTAATATCTAGGTTCAAAAACTATTTCCAGTTCGATACAGAAATCTCTTTTTGAAATGGCCACTCAAAACTAAACTAAACTAAACCAAACTTCTCAAAAAACACTTCTCTTCTTACTACGAATGGAAACTTAAGTCTTTTTATATAAAACTAAAAAAACCGTTACAGAGAGCGCGCGTGCTAAAAACCGTTAGTTATACGTCATTGAACAGACGATACACCTGCAGCGCCTCACAAGTAAGTTTTACAAAAATACGGCATCGTAACAAATGATACAAAATAATATAGCTTAATACTGTGAAATAAATAAAGCGTTGTTTCGGAGATAGTGATTGAATTTTTTTCAGTAATCGATTTAAAATCATTTTTCAATAAGACAAAGCGTGTTCGCTATTGTATTTTTCTTGTTCACTAATGAAAATCGTACAAGATTGCAAGTATGTAATTAGCGTTATTACGAGCGTTACTGAAACTCTCCATTGGAACACTTTATTTTATTTTTTTGATAACTACAAAACTGCACAACGTTCTGGTCCCATCTCAGGAGTCGAATCCCGATTTTTAGCGTTATCCATAGGAACTATCTAACCTTTTGTTTTTAAGTTTATTTTGGTGAAGGGAGGAGCTTTGGTACCAACATGTTTGTTAATGACATATATATTTTTCTTGACTGTTTTTTTTTAGAGCAAAGTCTCCTTGAGCTATCGGCTATGTCCTCTACAGGAAATAGGATTCCGGATTTTAGCATTGTAAGTCAAAACAACTTACCACTGTCCCGCCGGAGGACTGTCTTGGCTGTAAATGTTGTTTTCTAATACCTTACTAACACGTGGAATTTGATTGATTGGTTGTTTGTAATTAAGTACAAAGCTACACAATGAGCTATCTGTGATCTGCCCACCACGGGTATTGAAACCCGGATTCTAGAGTTGTAAGTCCGCAGCCATACCGCTGTGTCACTGGGGGGGGGGGGGGCGTGGAGTTTGAGAGTACAAAATAACGCTTGAAAACATTCATTTATAAAGGGGGAAAAATCTCTTTTCGTTCTTATTATCGTTAAAAAACAAAACGTAGATCCAAACACTACCATTGTTCTTCTGTTGCTCTTTTTCTCCTCCGAGTTCAAGCAACATGCTTTTTTGTAGCCTCTAGCCTATATATATTTAAGCACAATTTACAGTCTCCATATTTTATTGCCCTCCTGTGGGCCATCGGTAAGTTTACGAACTTACGACGCTACAATCCGGGGTTTGATTCCCCGCGGTGGACACAGAAAATACTGTGGCTTTGCTCTCAAACACACAAACAAACCATATTTTATTTCTCATATATTTTCTTATTAAAGTAGTGTATGTGTAAACTTTGCTGTTTGGAAACTGTAGAAAATGTGCTACAAACTTAAGTTAGTCTTTTTGTTTCAGAGTAAGTGATTCATGGTGAACAAATAATGAATAGCAGTGTCAGTGCTTAAACAACGAAATATACTTCTTTTTGTAATTTATGAATGAGAATTTTCTTGCTGCAAGAGAACACTAACTACTTATTCAAACATCCTGACCTCAAAACTTAAACATCCTTACGGCATACGAAGAAAAGTGAGATGGACGATATAACCATCTTTCTATGACGTGACGTCGTTTGATCCATACACCTGTTGTCAGCGTATCACTTTTAAAAATAACTGAATTGACAGAAGTAAAATGATTTATTTGTCCAGAGCTTTGAGTTTTTAAAAAGTGAGTCTCTAGCAATTACCAGTTAAGTAAAAAAAGTTAACTTAAAAAAGAAAAGAAAAAAGAACTAAGCCAGAAAAGCTCGTGCCCGACATGGGATCATCCCAAGACCCTGAAATAAAGAACGAGAACGAGCCTTGACTGTGAGAGGGGAAGAATGAATGGTTTAAATTGTTTTAAAACGCCTTATTTAGTAGGTGAAACTTTAAGTAATTATGTTAAAAGACCACCTAGTGCTAGATCAACCGAATGTTTTGCGAGATTTCCTGGCTTCAATTCCTGCTCGCGGGAGACGCAAAATTAGGATTACTATAGTAATATGAAAGTCGGATTTTTGTTAAAATTCATGCTATTTCAAAAACTAAGAATATGACGTTTTATAAGGCATAAGATAAATAAAGAAGCGCACATTTTATGTAAAAGTATTTCGTTCACTATAACTTTTGTAACTGAGAAATTAAGCCCAAAATTTCAAATTCAATCACTGTGGTGCCTTTATTTTTAAGCTGTATAGAGGCTTAATATTTGTGATAAAAAATGCTATTTTTCTCGCATTCTTCTTAATGTGTCCATCTTGGGAGACGAAAGACAGATTTGAAATGCTGTGTTTTTACACTTCTCTTTTGTAATTCGAAATTGACAAACTAATAAGAATGTGGGGAAAATACATTTGTAGTTTAAATGATTTTTATAACAAATATTACTCTATTTGATTCCAATGTTTCATCAGCTTTCGACGTTTAAACCGTAACTTTGAGATTCGTTAATTGCAATTTAAACGTTTCAGATAATATTTTGTCTTTCATAGTCCAATCCGCTGACGAGGTCTGGTATTAAACGCAAGGTCTTCTGTGCAATGACTTGTTGGAAACAAATGTTAGATACTAAATGCTATTTTATACGTTTTTCTAACTTGAAATCCGAAATGGACAAATTAAAAACAAGGTAGGAAAAAAAATCTAAGTCTAAATGATTTTTATCAGCAGTATTGGCCCTATATCAAAAAACTCAAATTTTTTCGTAAGCTCTGTACATTAGTAAGAATTTTTACAGTTACATCTGTTTATTTTGTATGCATATAAAAAGGAATTATTATACCATTATCATTGTTTGTTCTGAATTTCGCGCAAAGCTACACGACGGCTATCTGCGCTAGCCGTCCCTAATTTAGCAGTGTAAGACTAGAGGAAAGGCAGATAGTCATCACCACCTACCGCCAACTCTTGGGCTACTCTTTTACCAACGAATAGTGGGATTGACCGTCACATTATAACGCCCCCACGGCTGAAAGGGCGAGCATGTTTGGTGTAACGGGGATTCGAACCCGCAGATTGCGAGTCGAGCGCCCTAACCACCTGGCCATGCCGGGCCACACCATTATCAAACCTCCTTGTTCCTCCATTGACTCAGCAGTAAGCTTGAAGGCTTATAACACTAATGTTTGCTCTTTCAGTCGTGGGGGCGTTAAAGTTTGAGGGTGAATTCAACTGTTCGTTAGAAAGAGTAGCCTTGGAGTTGTCGGTGGGTGCTACCGGCCGTTTGTCTATTATTTCTATACACTTGATGTACATGTATATGTTGATAAGGTTTATATATATAATATGCCTGTATGTTTAACGTGCCTACATAATAGAGGTCAAATGTAATGCCTGTTCACGCTCCTGCTTCTCCAATACTCGCTGTCGTATATTTCAGGAAAATAAAGACAAACTGATGAAAAACATAGATAACTACATCATACATGATAAACCTAGTCCTAAGTACCCCTTACCAATGAATATAAAAAGTAATTATGTTAAAAGGCCACCTAGTGCTAGGCCAACGGAATTTTCAGTTGCATAACCAGTTTTATTTTAAAAGGGTTATTTTTTACGTTAAAAATATGTATGTAAGGGTAAGATCTCTACATGGATTTTATGTGTGAGCGTACATCAAGCGAGTGTCTGTGTGAAGCTGTAGATGTTAATGGTAAACCATAAACTAGACATGGCTTAAAAAGACGTTATATAAATAATTTAATACAATCGTGAGTAAACCGGCCATTGCGTCGAGCCATTCAACGACATTTGAGTTTTACTTAAACATCAGTAGAAGTGTAAAAATCCAACTTGAAAAGCATAAATCAATTGTCTGGAGGGAGGAAGGGGTCCACTGAGCACTTGACCCTCCCGGGTCCAAATATAGGACCTAAAATCCGACCCATATCTCACGTTCGTTCTCCCATACTACAATCTGAATTCAATGAGGATCTTTTGGTCGAATTGTTTACCTCTGAATTCTCTTTGCCTTAGAACGATTTATATATTTTTGTAATTTTATTTTATGAATTATGTAAGTTCATTCTAATTACACTTGAGATGTAGCTAGTATGTGATCCTTTTGATCTGACTGAATAAAAAGTTCATTCTAATTACACTTGAGATGTAGCTAGTATGTGATCCTTTTGATCTTACTGAATAAACATTATAGCCACTTAATCATTTGCTTGGAACAACAAACATTCAAAGAATCGGTGTTTTTATTTTTTTCCTTATTCGCTTGTGATCACCAGACTTTGCTATAAAATATCTGACTCGTCCCACAAACACGCTCGCTCTTTCAGACGTGTGGGCATTATAATGTGACGGTCAATCCCACTATTTGTTGGTAAAAGAGTAGCACAAGAGTTAGCGGTGCGTGGTGATGACTAGCTGTCTTCCCTCTAGTCTTTCACTACTAAATTAGGAACGACTAGCGAAGATAACCTTCGTGTAGTTTTGCGCGAAATTCAATCCAAAATATATATATATATACTATCTTTGTCACATTTTTGGACACATTGCTTGCTTAATTTTGAATTTTCAAAGTCTCTATAACTTTTATTCTAAAAGTTAACAATATTCAAGGTGACAAATTGGCTTTTCCATGCGATAATTTCAAGAGCCAAAAAGAAAACACATCCCGGCTAAAAAATGGTTTAGCTGTTCATGTTAACCCTGTCATAACGAAACTGATTAAAGTGGATTAGTAATAGTAAAAAACATAAGAATTAGGTTATCCTCCAATATTAAAGAAATATTGTTCTTGTCCTACTTTATTTGCTTCAGTTTTTTAGTGTAGAAATGTCAAGAAAAGCAGCTTTTTTGTCTCCCAGTTTGTGGAGTAGGCGCCAACTTTTGAGTGAGAGTCTCATTTTTAGACCTAAAAATTAAACTTTCATTAATAGCCTTTAAGTAGATTCTGCTCTTGTCAACATTTGATTGAAAATATTTGGTATTTTCAACCTAAACATCATCATATGTGTACATGAGCTAAACGCCAGGTAAGAGACTTTTAAGATTCAGGCATAGCTAATCCTATATTTGCCAAGCTCATTGAACCGAATAACGGATTGAGTATTACTTTTATAACGTTCCACAGCTGAAAATACGGAACGTATTCAGCGGCACGTGGTACGAACTTTATACTTCTTTATCCGCAGCCCAAACCTCTAACCACAAGGCCACGTCCGAGCCCGTTTTGTTTAGTATTATTATATATTACCCCAACGTCAGCGAAGTACAACACTTCAAAAGGAAAAGTATCTTTTACGTTGTTTGAAAATTGTCTATTATATCCTTATGGTGCCAGAAGGAGTGGAAAAAAAAATCTTTTTTTGCATTGTTCATAATTTATATATTTGTTGTTGTTGTTTTTTACACACGTTCTGGGTAAAGACATGAAATAATTTAGAAGTTTTAAAAAATAATTTTCAGAGATTTTATTAGAAAATGGTAACGTGTTATAGGGAAAATTTCGAGTTTCAAAAAGAACATTTTAAATTTCAATAGAACCAGAATATTTGTATTTACCTTCCGGCTAAAGCTATTTGTCTCAGCCATCTTTTCTTTAAAATGAAAGTTGTATTTTTTTACACTCCCAACTGACTTCAATAGAAGAATCATGAGATACATAAATGTCAAAGAATCTTTGCCTGGAGATTATGAGTATGAATACCACGGTACTACAGGCAAGACGTGGAGCTTCGATAAATATAGGTATTGATTAATTACA
Organism: Limulus polyphemus; assembly: GCF_000517525.1. Taxonomy (NCBI): domain Eukaryota; kingdom Metazoa; phylum Arthropoda; class Merostomata; order Xiphosura; family Limulidae; genus Limulus; species Limulus polyphemus. Next base: position 120,189 of record NW_013665802.1, on the reverse strand, counting down.
AATAAAGAATTACCAATCGATATCTGTCTCTAGTCTTCTTTACTCATTCAAAGTACATTTCATCCTATTCTTGACTTCTGACAGGAATTCTTTACTAATTCTATCGTATCTGCAAATGGACCTCTTCAAGCAAACTTTGCTGTTTCTATTATCTCCCAATGCAAACAGGAGTTCCACTGTGTTCTTTCACTGAACAAATGATTAAAGCGTAGAAAGCAAGGAAAAATAAATGGCCCTTCTTATCACAACTGAAGCGCTTCCTTTAGTTAACTGACAGTTTCATTTATCATTTGATCGAGCGTGTCTACATCTGCCAGTGGGGGATTCTTTTTCCCATTCCCTCGTGATTCACCTGTTTGAATCTCCTTAAGTGTCTTTATAGCTATTCCTTTCAGGTTTAACTTTTTTGCTCTAATGTAAAGGTACTTCAAAAATTTGCTTGTTTGTCTGTTTGTAGCTAAGCACAAAGCTACACAATGGGCTATCTGTGCTCTGCCCACCACAAACAGTCGGTAAAACGGATTGATTTCTATCATTAATCTTGCAAAAGCATATTAGTAGTAGATCAAAAGTCGGCTTTTATCATAACCCTTTTAGCAATGGGTGATTTTTAAAAGAAATTTAATTGATAGACATAAGCTTTATCTCGCTCGTAGGCTCGTCATGGCCAGGTGGTTAGGGTGCTCGACTCACAATCTGAGGGTCGCGGGTTCAAATCCCCGTTCCATCAAACATGCTCGCCCTTTCAGCCGTGGGGGCGTTATAATGTGAAGGTCAATCCCACTATTCGTTGGTAAAAGAATAGCCTTCCCTCTAGTCTTACACTGCTAAATTAGGGACGGCTAGCGCTGATATCCCTCGTGTAGCTTTGCGCGAAATTCAAAACAAACAAACAAACAAAATCTCGCTCGATTAGAAAATCTTAATAAAATGCCAAGTTTAAAGTAATCTGCTCAACATCTGGTTATTTAGAGAAACTTTTCTTGCACATGCTTATTAGAAAAAAAAATTACTTGTCAGTCTTCAAATCCTCAAAAAAAGCTTCGGGTTAAAAATATCTGTAAATGATATGAATACTTTTGAATGTGTTGAAAATTTTGTACACTAAAACAAGTTCCCTAAAACAGATTTTTTCCTATTTTCCTGAATCACCTCGAACTGACCAAGGATAAAACACTCCGTAATCCGGTATTACCTAAACGGTAAAACTGTGAACAGGTAGAACGCCCTGTATAGCCTCTGACTGACTAAAAATAAAGCCTTGAATAAAACTTCACTGGCCATTATTACCATGCACTGAATAACATCAGTTTGGTACCGAGTGGCAATTTCTAAAAATATCCCACTGACCAAGTGAAGAACACTTTAATAACCTCCCACTGATCAAGTGAGAAACACTTTAATAACCTTCCACTGACCAAGTAAGAAACACTTTAATAACCTCCCACTGACCAAGTGAGAAACGCTTTAATAACCTCCCATTGATTAAGTGAGAAACACTTTAATAACCTTCCACTGACCAAGTAAGAAACACTTTAATAACCTCCCACTGACCAAGTGAGAAACGCTTTAATAACCTCCCATTGATCAAGTGAGAAACACTTTAATATCCTCCCACTGATCAGATGAGAAACACTTTAATCACCTTCCACTGACCAAGTGAGAAACATTTTAATAACCTTCCACTGACCAAGTAAGAAACGCTTTAATAACCTCCCACTCATCAAGTAAGAAACACTTTAATAACCTCCCACTGGTCAAGTGAGAAATACTTTAATAACCTTCCCTGACCAAGTGAGAAACGCTTTAATAACCTCCCATTGATCAAGTGAGAAACACTTTAATATCCTCCCACTGATCAAGTGACAAACACTTTAATAACCTCCCACTGACCAAGTGAGAAACATTTTAATAACCTCCCACTGATCAAGTGAGAAACACTTTAATAACCTCTAACTGATCAAGTAAGAAACACTTTAATAACCTCTAACTGATCAAGTGAGAAACACTTTAATAACCTTCTACTGACCAAGTGAGAAACATTTTAATAACCTTCCAAGTGAGTAAGGCCCATAAGAGGCGCGAAGAGATCTACACTTGAAGATCAATTCTGTCAAGAGTTCTGGTCATGTAGGGAAAGGTATCATTTATATTATCTTGGTTAATATTTGACCATTGTCTTGCTTTGGACATTATGATGTAAAACTATCATTGTTTAAAAACATTATGAGCAGTTGTAATTTGAAAGAAATTTTAATAACCTCCCACTGGTCAAGTGAGAAACATTTTAATAACCTTCCACTAACCAAGTGAGAAATCCTTTAATAACCTTCCACTGATCAAGTGCATAGAAAACATACATCCCACTGGTAGCGTATTTTTAAGGAAACCGTTCAAAAGTGAAATTTTAAAGCAATATCTTTTAAGTATAGTCAATCCTAAATTTTTGAAAGATGACGTTTCTTGCTTTATTCAGCTTAATATACAAAATATACTATTCATGATAATTAGTTGTGAACCTGCTTCATAACCATTGTAGAATTCTCTAGCTATGTAACAAGCTACTTCCTATAGTTAGCCTGTATCAATTAATTAATTAATTAATACTAAATTGAGCAGTGAATAGATATATTCCACATCAGCTTGTTGAGAATGTACGAGAATAATCAGTAGAGCTTCTGGATATAAGGTCCATAATGATGATCACTTAGGCTTCTAAAATATGCAGAACTACTAGTATGGTTATGTGTAAATATTTGAAACGTATTACGTTATCAGATAACCGCATAGTGGCGAAAATATTTTCTTAGGAGAATCATGTATTTTATGGGCTCGTGAAATGTTCTCTTAGAAACGATGCTAAAGCTTATGTTTAACATATCCATGCTTGGTATTAGCATTTTTGACCTGAATGACACCTTATGTAACACATGAGCTAAATGGCCATGAAAAGCCGTCCCTAATTTAGAACTGTTTACTCGACGAAGGACAACCAGTCAGCAACCCCTCCGCCTATAGGGCTACTCGTAACTGCAAATGCCGCTCGAATCTTGGGCCTCCCGATACGCATCACGGCACGATAACCACTAGGCCACACCCGACCCTTAAATTTAATGCAACCATTAGTTCTGTAATGATTCTTTAGTGATCATCTATACAATGGGCAGAGCGCGGCCCAGTGATTAGCGTGCGGGACTGTGGAGAAAAGTTTTTGTAGTTCGAGTCCCATTACCGCCAAAAAAAAAAATCACGATCCGCACGTATGAGGCCGTGAATACGTTATAAGAGTAACGGCCAAGTCGCACCATTCGGTCTGAAAAGGTTACCCCAAGAGTAGACGGTGGGTGGTGTTGAATAGCTGCCTCCCCCCTAACCTATCACGACAAAATTACGGACGGACGGCTAGCGCAGATAGCCTTCATGTAGCTTTGCACGAAATCCAACAAACAAGCTTATACAAGGGAACCATAAAAAAAAAATCTTTCCAAGTAATCTATCAGAACGTTGGCTAAGTAGGTGAATCCGTATTGACCACCGACTCTTTATATTTATACAAACAATAGAATTTGAAAAACAAAAATACAACTGAAAATGTAATAGAAAACGAGTTACTGTTTGTACTATAAGATCTTCTACAGAAACCGAGAATTTCTTCTTGATGTAATAGTTTCCAACGTATACTATTTTTCCACGATTCACGATTTTTTGGGTGTTAAATTTATCCTTATTTAACAGCAAGTCTTATTAATTTAAACCCAAAATGGTTCTTCATATAATATTATCTGAGGTCTTAGTATTAAAAGATAAAACAAAGAAGGGTGTACTATTCATACAGTCCAGGGTTATCATGCATCTTTAACTGGTATCGAATGAAGATCAGGACAGGTGGTACTGAGCATTATTAACAGCCACCTTTACAAAGGGGTTTAAAGATTTGAGGAAAGGGGTTCGAACTAGAATTTTTATATAAACCCCTAGAAAATAAATTGTCCGTTTATTGCTGCACTTTTACTTATGATTTTATATACTTATATAGATTTTCTAAATTTATGATTTTTCTGGTACTGATGATATTTTATCCAAATCAAATGACATTTGTATTTCGTCTAACTGTATGTTTAGTCAATCACATGTATTTCTTAAAATATTATTAATAACAAGATCATCGCTGTCAGCAGCAGCACAGTGTAGGATTTGCTCTTCCTTCGACGTGTAACGGTGTGTAAACTTTGCGAAAGAATACGTCACTTTCATCGCATGCTTCCGGAAAAGCCTCGGTCGATAGAGGATTATTTTGTTGACATTCAGCTTAACGTCACAGACGCGAAAGCTGACCCTAGCGGACCGTTCTTGCCCTTGTTTCGCAGCTGCGCTAGTTTTCGGATAGTGATCACCATTGTTATTGTGGCTCCATTAGAGTTAGGATGTGGAGATACCTGAAAGATCACGGAACTAGCAAATAAAACATGTCGTATATATCTATACTTGTTTATTTTCTTTAAAATAGCGTCTTGTTGAGACACTCGCCCCCCCCCCCGACCACCCCTCTCTTTTGAACTTACACCCAGGGCCTAAGTAATGTGGAACGAGGCTAGCTATTGGCCCTTCATACTAAATATCTGGACTCAGGGTGGCTCTCTGTTAAACTCGAGACTAAAGGCATAAAGGTGTTTCGAAGCCTTTCCCTCTTTACGACAGTTTTTTTTCCTTTTTCCAAGATTTATATTTCTGTTTATACAAAGTTCCACTGTTCCCAGACACACACATACCTCCCTTAATAGTTGTTTATTCAAGTGCACAATATGGAAAGTGTGTCTGACAGGTTACTGGAGAAAATCAAATAAAACTAGTTAACGGTCATAATTCACACCCAACGTTCGTTTCTTGATCTGTGTCATTCCTAGGCTGGCCACCATACAAGTTTGTAAGAGGTTATTCGCATGCCAATCTTTATAGGTGTATTGTTCACACGATCATTGAACTTGCGCTTCAGATCATTACAATGGCCTAACACTACAAATGTCAATGTTATTTGAAAGAATATGATGCTAAACAACCTAAAATTCATGGGACTTTACATCGTTTCCAACTTGTTTGTTCAATTTTATGTTCCATATGTGTTTATTGGCCCACGAGTAAAGCGCTAACAGTGAAATGACAGTTCTGTATTAAGGCCCATAAGAGGCGCGAAGAGATCTACACTTGAAGATCAATTCTGTTAAGAGTTCTGGTCATGTAGGGAAAGGTATCATTTATATTATCTTAGTTACTATTTGACCATTGTCTTGCTTTGGACATTATGATGTAAAACTATCATTGTTTAAAAACATTATGAGCAGTTGTAATTTGAAAGAAATTTTACATTTGAAAGAAATTATAGCGGAATTACTTGAGCTTAACTTCTGAAATTGACTTTCTCTACACCAAATGAAAACTGTAGTGGACCAGCCGTCCACGAAAAGTTATATGGCTAGCACCCTGAACTTAAGCTTCGATACTTTTTTCATTGTATGTAAAAGTATGATTGATAAGTCACCTGGTCAACACCTCTGATACTGACTTATTTATATTGTATGTATCCATGTGGGTCATCGGTAAGCTTGACGGCATATAACACTTACTTTCTGTGTTCGATTCCTGCGGTAGGCACAGCGCAGATATTCTCTCATGTAGCTTTGCGCTTATACAAACGAAAAAAAAATTACAAGTCAGCTGAAGTGTTGAAAATAGACAATGATGATGATGAATAATAAGGTTTTGAATAGAGTTCAATGAAATGTGTATATCCTCACCTATAATTTCTACAAAAAATGTCATCATTGAATATATATATGACGACATGAACAGAAAAAAATGAAAACGAACAGCATATCAAAATATTGTTCAGTTTACAATGCATAATATTCTGAATAGAAAAAAAAAGCTGACTTTCAAATCGACCAATTATAAATGAATTTATCACCTACCATATAACGCTACGCCTTGTAGGTATTATGCTTAAGTCTCTAGTTTGGTGGAGTCATTCAACTATTAATTGTTAGAGAGTTTTCCATTAGGCAGAAAATTCTTTTAACGTCATATGGTTATCACACACACTACAGACGACCATGGTTTGCTTTGCACTACTTAAGAAATTTCAATTTCACTTAAACATAAACTCTTCTAGAACATGCTTGACAGCTGTAAATTATAACTCTACACACCTTACAAAGATGGCTTTGACAAATGTTTTCAAATAGGAAAGAATTAGTCTCTGTAGACATGTTGTTTGTATATCCTATATAATTGGTTGGATTTAGAGCATATTTTCTGTATATCCTTTATAATTGGTTGGATTTGAAGCATATTTTTGTGTATATCAGCACCAACCACCACCAACTCTTGAGCTACTCTAATTGAATAGTGAGATTGAACATCACATTATAACGCCCCCACGACTAAAAACGCGATGGGATTCAAACAGTCGGCCCGCATATTGCGAGTAAGTGGCTGTTGGACTCTACGATACAACCAATTCATAACGTATACTCATATCACTAGGTAATCATTATTATTTAGGAAAGATCTAGGTGCTTTCTCTCTAGTCTATCATTTCTAAATTAGGAACGGCCCTCGAGTAACTGTGCGTGAACTAGGTGCTTTCTCTCTAGTCTATCATTTCTAAATTAGGAACGGCCCTCGAGTAACTGTGCGTGAACTAGGTGCTTTCGCTCTAGTCTATCATTTCTAAATTAGGAACGGCCCTCGAGTAACTGTGCGTGAACTAGGTGCTTTCT
>NW_013665802.1:102712-113317 GCF_000517525.1 Limulus polyphemus | reverse complement strand
TTCTGCAAAACATATAAACCAACAACCACATTTACGAACATTCTAAGCACGATCAACATTGTGTTAGGACTAACAACATTTATAAGCATCTCTTCTACCTTTGCAAGATGTTTTACTTTCAACAATACATATTTCCTTGTGTTACGCATATCTTGCGATATGATTTTTAGCACTGCATAAGCAATATAAAAAATAGGTACTTTTAAACACGTTACACCCTCGAACTGTTCTTTTCGTGACTAAATCCCATGTTTCGAAGTATGTGAAGCAATTCTACATTGCCTTTTTTCTTATCAAAGTCATAATCTCTCAGACACTTTGATCCTTCAAGAGTTAAATTTAAGATCTAGAATGACTAACATCTTTCTGTGCGTTGAAAAGATCAAGCGAACAAATTTTGTAGCAGCTATGTGGAAGCGTGAAAATACACAAAATATGAATGTGTTGGATCCACAGAGGTCTGGGTGGTGTGTATAAGATCGGTGTCTCATTTATAAGACATTCCACGTGCTACAGAAGCAGAAAATTATGACATTGAGGACCAGGTTTGTAATTCTGAGAGTGATGTATTTTCAGATGTAGACAAAGAGTAATGAGTTAACTATGAGTAAACTGGGAGCGAATAAACATTTGATTGTATAAATAGATATAATTTGTGTTTTTTTAAGAGATGTGAAGTCGAACAGGATAGTCCATGCTCTTTGGAATGTAATAAAGATACTGAATGATTGTTTCATTTCATTGAGTAAATCATTGGTCAACATCATAAAATAATTGTAAATGCTTATCTTTTGAAATCAGTAGACAAATAACTGTTTAGAGGAAGACCACTAAACAAGCCTATACTAAGAACCAGCCACTGCTGTCTCGGGAGTAGGCTTGGCATGTTTTCCATAAAATGAAAGTTATTTTACATAGAACATTAAATATTATCTCATTTTAAAGACAAACATAGAGCTTTACAGTGAGTATTAATTTAATACTCCAGGCAGAAACAAATTTTTTGGAGAAAACTATTATGAATGATTTTGTGAAATTTAAAAAAAATCCCGAAAGCGAGACATAAAACTGAGATTTAACCATCACCCACTGCCATAATACCAAACTGATTTTATTGCAAGTTGATTTATTTTGAAGCTACTCATTGTGCGTTTAAGAAGAAATATCATTTGTATTATATCTACAAACGTTCTTTGCGTTTTTGTTGTTAGAAGAGAAATGGGTATTTTTTCAGACGAGTTTGGCTGAGATATGACGGTACCCTACTTCAAAATCAAATTTGAAGCCTTTTCACCCATCGAGTGCACTTAAAACTTGCAGATTTGAATTAGGCAGACAATTTTACATAAGAAAATGTAGTTAACCTTTTGGTCGGAGTTGTTAGGTTAAATTTCCGGGTCTAACATCATCATCATTGGTGAAATCTCCTTTATTTTTACATTGTATCCAGAAGAGTGGGGAAACGTATTTAATGCGTTTTTTATTCCACTATCACTTTAGAACGTGCTTCTTTAACGATACACAATTAGAAACAGAGGGATAAATTTTATATGCAATAAACCAGAAGGGATTGAAACAAAAATTACTAGCACTGAATGTATATTGTCAGAAGTTTCTGGAAATATATATTAAGTCCATTATATTCATATTCATACACGCTAGTCTCACATAAAAGATCGTGGGAAAGCGTTATGAAGCTATTATTTATTTTATGATTTTCCAAAACCTTTGTTCCCCTGGTGGGCCAGCAGTAAGTTACAATACTAAAATACGGGATTCGATTCTTCGCGTTGGACAGAGCGTAGAAATCCCACTCTGTGGCTTTGCGCTAAAACAATAATAACAAAAATCCTTTATTTAGTTTTTTTAGATAGTAAAGTTAAAAACGAAATTTTCAAAAATCTAAAATGCGAAACTATATAATTTTATCATATATCCAGGTACATAATTGTTAAAAAACAATACATCGAGCATAATCAATTAATATTTAGAGTAAAATAATATTCAAAATATCCAGCTAAGACAGATAAGCCTAAGCCAGGAGCTTTTTGTAGATTGAATGATATATCGAGAACATAATTCTTAACACCGAAAAAAAAAATCAATGATTGATGGCTCCGAAGAAAATATGAATTAACCAAACAAAACTTCCTTTAGGGCTTTGAGTGGGGTGGTCCTTCGGAAGATCATTCCCCCCCCTCCCCTTCCTCCTATTTTTTAGTACAAGCTATGGTATGACTTTTTTTTTCTGCTATGCTGTTAACTTTATGATACATGTTGTAAGCTACAAGCGCTATTTGCTATTGACAAATTTAAAACCTTTGCGATAAATGCCAGTGTTTGTGTACAGACAACTTGATCAATCATTGTTTGTACTAGCACAGTAATGACAACTGTTATACTTTCATAATTCTAATTTTCAATAACGATTGTCTTATAAATGGTATTTTCTCGACTTTGGAACATTTCACCACGAGTCTCATGATGACAATAAAGACAACTAATAAACCTAGGCGAACTAAAATGCCAAATACTAAAATATTCAGAAAGGGATCTTTGACATTACGTTCTGTTAGAAATGTATTATTAGAGAGGTTAGTCTCCAACGTTTCTCTCTTCTGAGATAGCATATATATATAATATATTACATTAAAATACCTTATTTTTCATCAAATACTGGACTATTATCAACCAATGTGAAAATAGAAAACTCATAATTAACTCATTCCAGGCTTATTATATGATCATGCCTTTAAAATCGTACGTAAATGGGCTACACTCATGTTCAAATGGAAAGAAAGCGTTCTCAACGTCGAGCCATCTATAGTAGAGAGAAATAAGTTATAAACTGCAATGATATGGTTCAGTTACTCAAATTGCCATAATAATACACTAATTGTTGTGCAGGAATAACCGTGTACATCACGAGATCATGAATACTTTTCACCAGTCAGAACAACACATACACACACACACACAAATAAGGCCTACAAAATTATTACCTTTTAGCTATGAAACCATATTTATTATGTTTGTTATCACTCGAAAATCTGTTGGTTTTTGTAACCATGGCTCTCTTTATCATGAATATTATCGCTTACAAATCTTTTGGTTTTAGAAATTGTGTCTTTATCAGAACAAACCCGTTAATTGTAATGACTAAAACTGTACAGTAGTTACTTCTCATATATAAGTGGTTAGTTGCTGGAATGTAACCTGAAAATCTGCGGTATGCTTCTTGTTGCCGCAAATTCACGCTTCATACATTGGGCCGTGGTTGCGTTATAACAATAACGTTAAAATCTAGCTATTCGATCAAAGTAGTCCAAAATTTGGCGGTAAAAATGCATAAACTGACCAAAAAACGTGTCACTACTGAAATTATTATTTCAATGGTCACATGCTGTGCATTATGCTATTTCATAATGGTCTCAAGAGAAGGTTCTTGTTTAATTTTAAAAATATTACTACCGTATCATGTCAAAGTTTCTTTATTACAGTGAGCACGGTTGTTTGATTTCAAAGCCCCTTCATTACGATTACAGTAAGCACGGCTGTTTAACTTCAAAGTTTCTTTAGTACAGGGAGCACGGCTTGTTTGATTTCAAAGCGCCTTCATTACAGTTACAGTAAGCACGGCTGTTTAACTTCAAAGTTTCTTTATTACAGTGAGCACGGCTGTTTGATTTCAAAGCGCCTTCATTACAGTTACAGTAAGCACGGCTGTTTAACTTCAAAGTTTCTTTATTACAGGGAGCACGGCTGTTTAATTTCAAAGCATCTTCGTTTCACTGATCTCAACTATTCTTTATCACAATAAACACAACTGCTTCACATTAAAGTAACTCTATTATAATGATCAGCACAGCTGTTTCACTTCAAATCCTGTTATTCACGATGAAAATGAATTCTGTTACTCACTACTAAGCCTTTTTATACTGTTCGCTACAATATGTCTATACATGTTTTTCTCTACAGTGTCAAAGATTGTAAAGTCACCAACCATACTTTTAACAGTGATATTCGTGCTAAGTCTTTTTAGCAGTGGGAACAATTATATGAGTTGTAAACATATTCCTTACAGTGTCCAATAATTTATGAAAGCTAAGCCTTTTCTCCCAATAATATTTTTTGTCCACCTTAAGCTTGTAGTATTTGGGTAACATGATAGTAGGAATATCTCAAACAGTAGTAAATAATGCAAAGGAAAATATTTTGCAGTGAAATTCTTTGTATTGACGTACCTCTAAGTAAATAGACGCTCGTCTGGTGGCGCACCTTTCCAAGCGCTGCACGTGACCCTAAAAATTGCTGTTAAAATGATAAAAAATGATTTATATCTCCTGCAGCTGTGGGCGTTTTCGCCCACAAATGACCTGTATACTAGCTTCCTTTGAGTGAGTTCTTGCATTGCCATGCGACGATGCACGTGGAAGTTTGATACCTTGAGGGTAGCTTAATTAAAACGATTTTAACAGCATATGCAACCTGTGTTTTCAAAATTTCCTACGTTTAAAAATTCTAGAAATAACGCTTGAAATATTAGTGGCGGTAAAATAAAAATAATAAAATAATATGAATTTATAGCTGAAAAGGTCGGTGCCAGGGCACAACAAATTATAATTTAGAACTGAAGTAGTTAAACGTGCCAAGCGAACAAAATCTTGCTTGTTTGTATTTTAAGTTCGTTTCAATAAAATCTCTCACATCACGCCGTGATGATAATTTAAATAATATGCAAGACTTCTTAGTTGTTAACCTCATCTCGACTCACCCTGCTGAGACAAAAAAAAAAACTCCTGAAAACCTTGTAATCCAGTTTCACTCCATTTATTGGATATTCTGTGCATGTGTTATTGAAACGTTGTAAAATGAAAATAATCCGAATGGTTGATTTTTATTTTCAATTACAAGAACTTAAATCAATCACTCGGAAACAATTTTTTTTTCAGTATCTCTTGATAACGTATTGCTCGTTATTAGGAGGTTAAAGACTGAGTGTAAGGTTTGTTTAAAACAGCTGATATGCAGTTTAAAACCCAAGCACTCTTACACAACACACTAACCCTCAAATTACTCAATATCAACTAGTATTGTATTTGTTTTTATTATAGCCATGGGCCTCCAAAGATAGACCCGGGCCTCTCCGAACCTATGAGAGGTCCTAGGTACATCGGCAGTAATTATTAGCTTAATTGCAATATCGCTGATAATTATTTATTTTTTTATGTTCGTGGCTCGTATGTTATCAGGGATCCTGTAACCAATAAAGTAATGGACCCGTAGCCAATATGGCACATAAATAATTCAGCAAGATGTGCTTAAAAAGTCCTGAAGCCATCGGTAAACTCACGCGCTCGTATCAACACATTGATAAAATACTTCTCATTGATCATTTTCTTGGATGTCAAAGAGATGAGGATATATCTCACAATCTTGGATTTGTTTTATTTCAGTAGTATTACAGTTATAGTAAAATTCAAAATGGTTCAGAATGAAATGCGCATGTAGCTGTAGAACTTTTGTGAAATAGCCAAGTGATATTATTTCATTTACAAAATACACAGTGGTTGCACTATATTGATATACATGTATCTTTGATACTACTCTACCAGACTAAACAAAACTACACTTAGAGAAAAAAAACACGATTAACGATAAATAAAATGCATCTTCTGGTAATTTTATAGACATAGAAATAATAGAAAGGCTAATTTCAAATTGTCTAAAAGTTTTCAAAATCACTTTGTATGCACGAGCATACAGCAAAATTTTTATCACTTCATTTGCAATGTAGATTTGGGATTTATCTTTAAACTTAATCTACAGAGCTGGTTTTACTAAGTAAGTACATTCAAGTGTGATAATCAACATGTAATTAGTAAAGTGAATTAATCTTGAGAGGCCTCGGGGGTCCCCACAAAATCAAGGTGTCGATGATACTGAGCCAGGCACGATTCAGTGGTTGGCATGCAGGCACTGCTAGGATCATGTTATAAAATGCTACTGAACACTCTACGCATTTTCAGCTGAGGGCGCGTTATAAAAGTGACAGTTAACCCCGTTATTTAATTTAAAGAGCCAGAAAACGTTCTTACGGTGTAGGGTACTGCTGACAGGCTGCTCTTCCTCGATCAGTGATTCAAAATTAGGCCTTAAAACCCTATACCGGTCTCAGACCTGACTGTTTAGCGCATGTGCGCATAAGGCTCTGTTCAAGTTAAAAAATTCAGATTCTAAGGGTTCTGGTGAGAACGTGTGAGTTAGATGTTGTGCTTAGTAATGCTACTTTACTCTTTGTGTAACGGAAACGCAAGTGTCTTGATAACCGATATATTATAGATGGCTGATAACAGGAAAATTCGATGATGAGCAATATTGATGGTGAAAATAACTGAAGATAAACAATGATTAGTAAAAGATTACTACTGGAATAACGATAACTGAAAAAATGATATTACTAAGTTTGGGCAACTGGACCGAATAATAATGGCTTGGTAATAAAATTACGATAGACTCGGAACTCTTTCTGCAGAAAACCTTTCAACTCTGCATCTGACAACCATCCCTTTCACTCAAAGAACTCGCACTTCCTTAGAAACTTCTCAGAGCATCTTTCTGGCTGTTTAACTTTCCCATACATCAGTACGCTCTCTCTCCAACAGGACCTTTCTTTCTTCCACGAAGGTGAAGAAAGTAACGCACAGAAGAAGCCATTACTGACTGAAAGATGACCCTTCTTGCTAGAGTATGATAGTATACAACCGCAGGTTATATGTTCGATATTGCAATCGAGGTACTGCCATAAACTTTAACATTAGGATACCAATGGGGCTTGAACCTCACCAGTTTTTGAAACATTTTTATAAACTATTTATGCACCAAATTGCTTGTGAGTCCAAGACTTTGTTGGTTACAGGGCCCCTAGTAACCGTAGGAGTAATTTTCAAGGGGACGACCCACACTTTTTCTAAAACAGAATATCTTCATGCACATTCCAGCTACAGATACTACCCACAATTTTAACAACAAGATTACGTCACTGTTAATAACATATCAATCACACAAATAACTTAAACTAAAGTGCTGTGAATATTTAATTAATCCCATTAATAACTGCTAATTAAAGTTCGTTGCGTACTTTGGAGAGAAAATAAAAGATCTGACCCAATTTTCATTCAATATTTGGTCAGTTCTTTACAATAAATTTTATGATAGGCAAAAACATGAAATTTCTCAGTATGACACGATATAAATAGACCATACCAATAGTAAACAGTATTAAAAAAGTCTGTAATTGCAAGCTGAATACATCGTTTATCTTTTGAGCGAGGGTTAAGATGGGATGAATCATTGGTATTGTCTAGTATTACAGAAGTAGTTGGAATTTTTCTTCGTTATTATTCTCGCTGTTTGCTTTGGATTCCTGTGTCACTTCCCAGTGGACCCTATGGGTACCTGCTAGATTTGGTGACAACCGGTCCATTGGTTCGGTAGCTATAATACTTAGAATGCTGTAAGTGTATTTATTGAACATACAGAATAACAGTAGAGACTCGAAACAAAACAGTAGCTTCTTTGAATGATAATTCACTTAGCTCGGTTTCTGACGAAGCAACAATAATATGGAATGAGGGATAAAAATACATAAATAAACAATAAATACTTCAAATCTCTCAAACAATTAAGAGACTTCGCTTACATTACATTGTTTACTTCAGTTAATCATAAGGAATTGATTATTGTGGTTCGTTGTTTGGATTTGACTCTCCTTTGGCACCTCTGGGGTCCACTGTGTCTTCCACGTGCGTTGAACGGGTAAGTCAGCTAGTATCATATATTGCACGAACTTTCGCCACCATTCATCACTATTTTATTTATTGTTATTTACTTCCACCCCCGATTCTTAAACTTTTTATAGTTCTTATCTGTATTCGAAACATTCTGATTCATGTGAAGATGTCGAACAGAGATAGCAGTGACATACGATTGGTTTTCAACCAGTTTGAAGTTATAGAGGGCAAGCTGACGTATTTTACGTGCAATAATCAACCTATTCAGCAGAAACTATATATATATATGTGTGTGTATGCGTGTATATATCTATATATACGTATATTGTATGACAAGCAAAACAATTGGCCATTACTTTTCTTATTATAACGCCGAAAATTATCAATACTGACGTTTCATCTTATAGTTATTTTACAGGGACCTATTGCCCTCAGTCAATTTATCACTACGAGATTATTAAAACGAACTGTCAAATAATTGTTTTAAGTATGGTGACGTGTTAAAAGTACTTCATGTTATTGATTTTCACTTGTTAAAAATTTTCAGTTGATCGTATCTTGTTAATTACACTTTCCTTTTTTTAAAGTTAATGAACTCTTCTTTCCCATTTGATTACACTTTTAATGTTCGTTACTTAGAACTATTAACTCTATGAAGTAAGACAGGGGGTTCATTTTTCTTTACAATTTTCAGACAGCCAAAATATTGTTCCTATCTTAACTTTATTTTTATTTCTAAACTAGTTAACATTAAGAAGAAAATCAAATATTTTTATGTAGAGATTTGAAATTAGAATGTTGATAAAAATGCTAGTAGATAAATTACTTTGGAATAAGCTTATAGTAGGACACATTTAAAGTAATAATCTTGGCTCAAGTTATCAATTTTTGTTGAAAGTTACACACATATGTTACAAACACTCCTATTAAAAGTTATCATTTATAACATAATTAGTGTTCGAATTAAATAAATAACATTGTGTTATTAATTCTTATCCTAATTACGATTTCTCAATGACTTAAAAATACAACTGATCATAATCACAATTCATCCACTTAATCTAATTGATGATTAAATAGCGCCTCGACCACTGCTGTATTTGTCGTATTAAAGCCAGCCTGATGAATCCTAGTATTGAGCGAAAGTCATCGATGGTACTGGATGTGGTAGATATAGTATGGTTAACATATTATTACATGTTCTTCTTTACTTTTAATCATAAGTTTCTAGAATTACATACTTCATTCATTGGAGTAATGAACATATTAGGAAATACTTTGAAACCATGTTTATTTTACCCAATTGCTTCATTTTAGCGCAGGTAATATAATAATAGTGATAAAAACAAAGGACTAAGAGTAACACCTCTGTTTAAAGTAATAGAATACTGATAAAAGTGATGTGATCATATTAAACATATACATACTTCCTATTCAGACTTGTCTAATTGTGATCTAAAATGGTTCTTACTAATAAAGATATCTTGATGGTTACACAAGTAGATGACAATTAGAAAAGTGATTGATTATTGAACTTTTTTGAGTTTATGAGTATGCATTCATTACAACTAAAAAAATAGTTAATTATTGGTTATACAAAAACACGTTATCTTTAATTCTGTGATATAAATTTCTACAGCTGAGTCATCTCTGAAGAATAAGATCCTTCGGGCCAAGTTAATTAAAAAACAATAATGATGTTGAAGTCCAATGAAATGATTTTAACTCCCACTTGTAGTTTTTAAGTCATTTGAAGAGTTAAATTTGTAAGAATTTGAGAGACAGCTTCTATAAAATTGAAGTTACATAAAAAAAACGGTGCCAAAGTTGGATTCGTGCAGCGACCCTGAAAACCCACTCCTAGGCCTCCATCGTGCCTGGGTGACCTTGTAGGCACGTTTTAGATTTTCTTGGTAGGGGGCTACGCCATATAGATAAAGACATCTCTGTACCACCCCCAGTCAGTCTGCCACGCTTGGTCCTGCTTGCTCCAAATCTGTGTGAGAAGTTCGCGGACAAAGAAATTCACTAACACACATCGCGAATTAATGTAGGATAAAGTCACCTTTTCATCCATAACACCGCAGCTATAAGAAGTTTAGAGAGGAAGTAGCTAGTAAGATTAAACTATCACTTCAAAATTATAGCCCTCGAGTGGCTTTGCGTGATAATAAAAAAACAACAATAAGCAAACCTCAAAGTCTTATCTACTATTCTGCTACAAACATCTGATTCTCTAGGAACGCGGCGTTTTATTTCCAAAATGATTTAGCATCAGTATATCAAAATATATGTGTGTATTGTTCTCAGAGTACTAATTACTACTCTAGTGACATTTGCATCTGTATGTGTGTATTGTTCTCAGAGTACTAATTACTACTCAAGTGACATTTGCATCTGTATGTGTGTATTGCTCTCAGAGTACTAATTACTACTCCAGTGACATTTGCATCTGTATGTGTGTATTGTTCTCAGAGTACTAATTACTACTCCAGTGACATTTGCATCCGCTGAGAGGTACTTTTCAAAGGCCCCGGCATGGCCAGGTGGTTAAGGCACTCGACTCGCAATCTGTGGGTCGCGGGTTCAAATCCCCGTCCCACCAAACATGCTCGCCCATTCAGCCGTGTGCGCGTTATAATGTGACGGTCAATCCCACTATTCGTTGGTAAAAGAGTAGCCCAAGAGTTGGCGGTGGGTGGTGATGACTAGCTGCCTTCCCTCTAGTCTTACACTGCAAAATTAGGGACGGCTAGCGCAGATAGCCCTCGTGTAGCTTTGTGCGAAATTCAAAAACAAACAAACAAACAAT
>NW_013665802.1:87039-101788 GCF_000517525.1 Limulus polyphemus | reverse complement strand
CCAAACAGGCTCGCCCATTCAGCCGTGTGCGCGTTATAATGTGACGGTCAATCCCACTATTCGTTAGTAAAAAAAGTAGCTCAAGAGTTGGCGGTGGGTGGTGATGACTAGCTGCCTTCACTCTAGTCTTACACTGCAAAATTAGGGACGGCTAGCGCAGATAGCCCTCGTGTAGCTTTGCGCGAAATTCATAACAAACAAACAAACAAACAAACTTGTCACATTTGAATAGCTATGTAAAAAGCATGTGAATGCGAACATTTATATGTTAAAAGGGGCCTACAATCAAATACCTTGTTGGGGCCCAGAATTTCTCTTAAATGGTTAAGCAGAAATAGCGGAGTGTCCGTGACGAGGAAGTAGTCCACTCTTGATGAGCCATCTGATTGGAGATGTTCAGTGGCTTCTCCCTCCTTTGCTTTACTGTTTTTATCTACTTATTTCGAAATATATGTATATATATAATAATAAACAAAGTTTTCAATTCAAAAAATATTGTAAGTTACTTTCGACCGGTTTCGTAGCATGAGAGTTTTTTTTTCAGCCTAATTCCCCCTAAAAATACAAAATGAAGTTTTGAGTTAAAAAACAAACGCAATGTGAAAGTAAATAAATAATGCAACAGTAGCTTTAAACTATTTTTACATCATATTAAGAATGTATTAAAAGTCAGCTTCATAAGTACCATTATTTTAAGAAGAGATTGAAACTTAAAGATATCCAATAAACATATTGCTTAAAAATTTTCAAAACAGGTAAAATTTTTCTTTTCATGATAACAGAATACAAAATTACAAAACAAATATACAACCTCATCACCAAATAACGATATTTTTTTATATGTAACTAACTAAAATAAAAAAAGATTAATTGTATTAACCTGAAATTGTTCCTATTTCATCCAAAACTAATTTATGCATGTGCAGTAACTTTTGTTTTGGGTTTAACCTTGATGCAGCTAAATGAACACATGACACCCTCTATAATATCTAATAATTTAATTATAATTAGTCTCATTTAATTCATAATTAAATCGTAAATTAAAATATGATTTTTATCAAATCTATGTTTATTTCCACAAATCCAGAAATGCTTAGAAAAAAAAAGCCACGAAGTTCAATGAACTTTCATTTCAAACACGTGTTACTTATTGGTATATGACTTATAACCAGTTTTCTTAAGTATGATTTATAAGAGATAATTAATACGTTGTCTAAGTTTTTCTCTTTCTTCAACATAAGAATGGTTTGGGACGGACTATCTTGAATGAACATAGGCAGAAACGTAAAAGAGCAAATCATAAGCAAGAAATACTTCATAAGCATACCTAATAAATACTGCATTAAGTATTTTCATATTGTAAATCTTACAAATAAAGATATTTTTACTTATGAAATACAATTGCTAAGTAAAGGATTATCTTTCATTTCTTGTAATAAGTAAAATAGTTATAAATTGAAAAAGATTTACCTCAGTTTTTCAGAAACTTCAGACTTCAAACATACTGTTAGTGTAAATGTGCTTTGTAGTCACTATGATAAAACCTTTGGCCACTATACGTTATATAGCCGCACAATAGCAGATATAACAAATAAAACTATTTTTGGAATACCAAGTTGATATATTATTAACCTTATTAATCCTATTGGCCACTATACGTTATATAGCCGCACAATAGCAGATATAACAAATAAAACTATTTTTGGAATACCAAGTTGATATATTATTAACCTCAGACTTATCGGGGCTGAAGTAGTCCGGTGGTCAGCATGCAAATGTACTGACTTGCGGGTCCATCACTCCCGCCCTGTTATCGCAAATAAGTAGATAAACAAATAAAAATTTGGGGCCGTGGATGTATTATAAAGGTGGAGGTCAAATCCTATTATTAACGGGTCCATCATTTGTGTCCTGTTATCGATAATTAATTCTATAGCTATCTCAAGGGGGGTCCGTACCCGAAAACAACCTCGTTAGATACCCTCTCGTGGTACTTGAGCACGTGTGCGATATTTGTTCCTGTTAGTTTGTGAGTGGATGTATGAACATAGTTTCAAACACGGTATCTACGGTTACTAGTAATATTAAGGCTGAAAGGATTCTGTTTATACACTTGCAAAAAACAACAACAGATTTTGTTTGTTATTCCCCTGATATATCTCTTAATACCCTATAGTACTAAACATGAATATAGATTAATAGTAAGTAAATATTATTTAAATCCTCATGAAACCTCATCAACTTAGAGTAAAAGACTTGGGAACAAAAGTTGCACTTGTATATGCAACTTTAGTTATGGGTTTGTTCAAAATGAAACTTTTGAAGTTTTACTATTTTCATATTAATTATGTCAGTTATATTAACATTGCTTCAAAAAGATTATTGTTTCAATATGTGGAATAGTTATTTTGATCAAATCTCGTTTTATAATACTTAAACCATATTAAAAACTCTATCCAGCTGAATTATGAAATAGATAGTAGTGGTTTGCGTTTTTTGGGTGTTTTTAATAAAGTGAATAAAAACGAAAAGATAGAAACTGTTGTTTGCTTAAGCCTAAAGTTTCATAGAGGGCTGAGTGCGTTTTATTAAAACAGTTTCGAATATGCAAATTGGCAATGCACTGCAATAGTGATCGCTTTTGGGAAGTGGATGTAGCCGCTCTTTTCGACGCAAAATATTCATGCACTCAGGTTATAAAGATGTGTTCAGATTGGGGATTTAGAATTTTCAAGACAGAGATATCTCTTGTTATTAATGGCACTGGAAAACAAAGGCATATGGATCAATTTGGGACAATAGGGCCATACAAAAAGAGACCTGTAACTAGTCGTGCCCCAGGCTTGGTAAGCAAAGAGCGGTGGTTTGTGACAGGTGAAAATCCACGAACATAAACGTCATTGAATACCATCCACGTGCTCCAGGCAACAATGCGCGATATGATGAAAAAGAATCTCTGTCTGGAAACGAGGCCAAAATAAGGTTTCTAGTTATACATTCCATTCAATTGTCGCACACCTCAAGTACACGAAGAATTAAATGTGTACGCATGCTATTCTATATGAAGACATACCGGTCTTATTGTCAAATGCAGCGCCTATGGATTTCTGTGAGATCGAAGTTTTGAAACTGGCGCTAGGGGACCGTTGTCTTAATACATTGGATGGATTACGGGAAACCTAGCATGGCGGAGTGATATGCTTTGGATATGCCAGCCGTACAACGGAATTTTTTGCAATAGAAACTACGCTGCTGAGATATTATCAAGACGGACTGTTGTCAAAGAGAGCATGATTGGACACAGCAACATGGACTGAAACGACAAGGTGAAACCCTGAAATCGTAGTAATTTAATATAGTAGACACTTACATTTTTATAGAAATCATACTAAACACACTAAATTACATATTTTTTATATTTAGCACAAAATATTTATTTTCTTATTGAAACCTCTGAAGTTCTTTAAGAAAGTCTACAAGAACTAAAAATACTTTTTCTTGAACAGAATTATTCCTCGAATATTATAAATTTTTGTATAGGTTGATTGCGATTAACTCTGCCCAGAAACTAAGGATGGTTTATTTTCTTGTGAGAGAATCTACTGTGCCCTTTGTTAGTATGGGTTCATTGACAAAAGTGGATGGGGGTCCTAGGGACTCCTGGTGAAAAATTATTTTGTACCAGATTTTATTATAATTGTCACTCCTAAAATGTTAATTATACCTTGAGGTACATTTTTTGTAAAATCATCTATGTCAGTTTGTTTGTAATTAAGCACAAAGCTACACAATGGGCTATCTGTGCTCTGCCCACCACCGGTATCGAAACCCAGTTTCTAGCGTTGTAAGCCCGCAGACATTCCGCTGTGCCACTGGGGGCTCATCTATATCGGAAAAACAGAGACTAACCTAGAAACTCGATGATAATTCCCATATCAATAAGTAAACATATCATTATGTGTTTAACACCAAAGTTTGATTAACTTCGTGGACCATTTCATGTTATACGTTTTCATTGTGGATTTGAGAAAATAAATAAAATAGGTTATCATTATTATATGAGTCTTTTAATTTTACAAATGATCGCTTTCCATTGGCTGCTTGATACTTGCACACTTTGTAATACATGTGTTAGCGATAGCTTGTTTCCCATTACAATTAATAACACAGTGTTAACTCAGTAATACGTCGAGTTCTTTCTAAATTTATCTAAATCTTAGGAATATTATGCAATTTTTCTGATATATATATACATATATATATATATATACATATTACACACAGAAATTAAAGGATAATGAGATTTTGATAAGTATATTTTTTCAATATGAAAAAAAAGAAACATTCATGATGTTAGAAAAACACGTAGGTTCAAGAAGTCTTGATAGAAATGAAAAAACCCCTATAACCCGAATGGTTTCGAAAGGTGGACCTTTCTTATTCAGGGGCAAACTAGGAACACAGATAGACTTTCAATATTGACGAAACTTGTTTATTACAAATATCAAAGGTCAACAATACCAAACAAGTCGAATAATTCATATACAAATAAAAAAAATGTTCATATTTGGCTGCGCAAAAATATCAAAGAAAAATAGCTTATTAAGATGAACAGACTTAACAAAATGAATCTTTAGTAGCTGGTAGTTCCTCCTCTGTTGTTTATGAATTCTCTGCATCTGTTCCCCATACTGATGATGACATTCGGATGACTTGCTGAAGCAGCACAGTTCACTCCTGGATGAGGGCAGCTCTGAGCTCCTGGACAGTACGAGGAGCAGGTTGTTTATATCTAACTGCTCTCCCGAGCAAGTCCCACATATGCCTAAACGGATTTAGATCTGGTAACTTAGCAGGCCAATCCACTACCTCTATTCCTTCATCTGAAAAACTTGCTGCGTGATCCTACCGGTGTGAGGACGGACGTAATCCTACTGATACACGAACTCACCTCCAATGGCAAACTATGGATAGCAGGATCTCATCCACGTAACGTCTTGCTCTCAGGGATCCTCCATCCACAACATAGAGGTCTGTACGCCCCTGCATGTAGATATCACTCCATACCATGACTGATCCACCCCAAAAGGCATCATCGTTCTCCTTCACGTCGATCAATTGAAGATACACAGAATCTGAACCTGTTCTCACCTGTAAACAGTAGAGGGGTCCATTGATGAAGGGTAAACGCAAGCCAGGCTGTTAGGTGCCTTGGGGTTAGTAGAGGGGCTCTCACTGGTATTCTGAACCTGAGCCCAAATTCATGGAGCCTGTTCCTGACCATTGAATACAATACACGAACTCCAATGACTTGTTGAAGCTCGTTCCTGATGCCCCTAATACTGCTGGTGCGATTTATAAGGGCTAAATTCCGCAGATACTGGTCGTCTACTACATCTGTAGCCTTTCTGCAACCCTGGCCTGGCCTCCTGGTGTATTCATCTGTGGCTTGGTTTCTGCGCCACAATCCACTGACCACAAACTGGTTTCTAACAGCTTACACACGTTTTGCAAAAAATCAATACCAGCAAAATAATCCATAAACCTAGCATTATATCAACAGTAAATATCTTTACTAATCAATCAAAACACTTTGCAGAATTTGTGTCCTTTCTCATAAAGGCCTTTTACATAAGGAATCATCGGTGCATAAAACTTGCAAATTATAGGTAGGATTAGTGTAATCCTTTACGCTCAGTATTCTAAGTTTGAAAAAAAATATATAACCTATATAAAATATATAAGTAGTGTAGTTTAAGTAAGTTTCAAGAACACTTCCGTACAATGCATAACTTTTATATTATTTAAGCGGATATTCAGCTGTGCCTTATTCATTTCATACAGTTTTAAATAAACAAAGAAAGAGAATATGTAAATTTGAAACAGTCTATTTACATAACAAAATACCTACCTCAAATATAGCTACAACCACAGAAAAAAAAACATCTTACAACCCACTAGAAGAAGAAAAAGAATAATTCAGAATCAAAATATATTCAGCAGTTCAGACAGCTGTCAAATGCATCCCACTATATTAATACTCTAACAATAGCAACAACAAAGAAAAAAAAGCTCCTCTCAGGAAACGAAAAGCAACGCCTTAAATATTCTACCAGCAAAGGTAATGCCACTGGAGGATACACGATCAAGTTCCAAACACTAGTTACGATCGTTACTGCACGAAGATCAAGCCTAATCCATTAGCTCTACAGAGAAAACAATTAACCAATTCCTCAAGAAACGTTGAAACACAAACATGCAAGCAACAACAGCAGTGGCGTTGATATAAGTGGTGCAGCCAGAGCAGCTACTTGACCGCACTCAGTTCCAACTCATGAAAGACGTACTTGTAATATATAATTAATATACTATTTGTTCCTGGGAATTCATCTGGTGATACTCAGTCCCAACTCGTATAGATTTACATGTGACAATCACAAAATTAACATCTTTTGCCCAGTACCAGAGCTCATAAGTATGAGACTATTCAGCTTTCCAGCTACAGCTAAAGTTAGTTTTTAGTATTTCTTCAAGTTAACAGCAAAGAAGAAACATGTTTAAATAAAAATATTTATAGCCAATAACGTATATAAAAGGAAGCCATGTTCTAAACAAGTGGAATACCTGTAAAACAACAACGACAACAAAAAGAAAAACACGAAAAATGCTATACCAAAAACGTACTACTAGAAACAAGCTTAAATGTTATTTCTAAATTTGTCATAATAATTCCTGTATATTGTATATGGTCGAATATGAAATTACTAAAGTCTGCCATTTATATTTCACCAATTTCGTAGTCCATTTTTTCTCTCTCATCAAATCAAATATGTATGTCTGTTTTTAAGACTTGGTGTTTATAATTGCTTTGTAATTTTCTTATTACATAATCTGAATAGATGCTTAGTAAACTAAACGCATAGATACCAGATCATCGTTTTAGCCTCTCATCTTGATCTTTTTTCTTTGCATTCAATAAGTTTTAATACTATATACTATGCTTTATCTCTAGTTGTTTTATTGTTTATGAATTACTTGCTAAAACAGTGGGCGAATAAACTCAAACATGCATGACAAATGTGTCAATAAAGTGAAACTGCACAATAGAAAAGTTCTGTTACGCATTGATACTGTTGGATATACAATACTTTTCGATTTAAGTTATTATTTAGTTTATTTAACAATTTAATATTTAATTATTATTTTGTTTTCATAACAAGAGTGTTAAATGTTGATTATTTTAAAAGCGATAATTATGACAAATTTCGTTACGCAACTCTGTACGAATTGTACGTTGTGTATGCAGTTTAATTGTTGTACTAAGCTTTTGTAATATTGTTGACGTTATCTTACTCGAAGCTTCTAAAATTTTCTCGTTATGTTTAATATTGTTGATACTAGAGGGCTAGACATTTCTAGATTTTTCTGTCGCGTATAATAAATACGTGCAGATTCAGAGAGAAAAAAGAGAGTCAGACTGCGTGATTGTCAGTTGAGCCATAACAGGCGATTTCTAAAGTGAAGTTTCACAGTTTGTATTGTAACAACAGAGATAGAGAAGAAATAATTATTTTTGTCAATTGGATTCTAAAGTAACCGAATCACCCGTGTGGACTTTTGACGAAAAAGTGAAGTATTTAAAACTTTAGATTCAATTGTGATAACCTATAGTGTAAAGCATTTTCTTTTGTACATATGTTTGACTTGTTTTTAATATATTATTTTAAAACAAGTGTAATGCGTGCTGTCCATTTATTGTTGAAATTTATCGCCAACAAGTCACAGACACCTACTGTACAGAATCGCGGCCCTATAAAAGACCTGACAGATGCTAACACAATTATATGGTATACAAACTATATTATGCTTAAGACTCGTAGCGCTAAAAAAAATAAAAAGCTTTAACAAACAAGGGTAGATACTGTGAAGAAACTTTAAGACCACTGAGATCATGATATTGTACGTCCATATATTCCGATTGTAGGCATATTGTTCTGTAAACTTTAACTGTTTTTTCAGCATACCTATTCATAATTTGATCCAGCAGTGTATTTAACATCGGAGCGTGGGTTGGCCCTGTGGTGTAGCACTGGATTTCGGAACTGGCGAATCGGGTTCGAATCCGTGCGATACACAAAATGTTTCCACTCTTTAAACTATGGGTCCATTATTAGAGTGACAGTCAATCCCTTAGCGTGGATTAAGGGTGGTAGGATACTGCTGACTGGCTGTCTTCCCTCTAGTCAGTAGTTCAAAATTAGGAGCGCAGCAGATAGCCTTAGTAGTCTTTTCATAAATTCAACAACAACAACAACAAAACTTCGCTGCTATATAGAAAAACCTGATTGATTCCTCTTACAAGATAAACAAATTTCATAACTTGACCCAAGTATCGTAAATAAAGGAAAGGGAAAGAAGTGTGAATATAGTATACGGAGATCGAGGCAAGAAAAACAATACAGCGAGCTCAGTTTGTTTTTCTTCGTTTTATGTAACTGTGGGGAACACTCACTGTGTGTGGCATAAAAAAGTATCAATTTTCACTATTCTTTACTGACGGCCAACTTTATCCGTGTTTTCTCACGTGTTGTTTCCTCGAACAAACAACCACTTGGAAACTAGTAGTAATCTCTGCACAAGGTCAGAGTTTGTCTTCTCACTTCCCTCTCACTGTAGCTCAACATTTTCAAAGTATTTTCGTTTTCTAGCTCAAGAGCTACTTAGCTCTTATCGGACTATCACTAAGGTTCTCCAAGAGAGAGACACTATGTTAAATATGGCGTAATTTGTACTGAGATGCTGCCATACGTATAAGTAATCTTAATACGATAAAAAAAGTTACACAAACAATTTGGATTAAATAAAGTTCTGAAATTACTACTGGTAGAAAAACACAGGCTATCCATCCACACACACAAAGCTAAAATTTATGCACCAAGATGTGCTTAGTGAAACTTTTTCTTAACGGAAATAATGACCAAAATATTCCTTTCAAACACTACAGTCTAGCATAAGCTAAAACCTCTATAAACGAACGTAGCGACCAAATTCTACCCCTCATATACACCATTGACCAGTTTACTTTTGAAAACTACGTGAAAGGACGTATAGTGACACTCAGACACGCCCCTAGCTTCGAACTAGTATTCCCGGACGAATGATTTTTAGCAATAACTAACGTGTCTAGGCATGTCTTCAAAGAAAAGAATATCAACACTTATCACATTTTAGACAGCAATATAAACATGAGGTTTGGAATTGAAACCCAAGAAATGAAAGCAGAAATAATACAACATTCAGCTTTTTGGTTTTTGTATTAAGAGGACTCGTCAATGAGCTGTTGAAAATCATTATAAAATGTGAGAAAAACCAGTTTAATATGTCGGTTGATACAGTGTCTCAAGTACGTAAGGATATATATATATGTGTTACTAGAGTACTAGTACAGACCCGTAAAACATTTGCTGTCAAATTAGTATTTTTATTGCAACAATACTTCTGTAAATACAGGATTTATAGAATAATTCTAATCGCAGACACCGAAATCTACAAGTCAACTTGAAACGAAGTGCCCACATTTGTGCATTTAAATAGAAAGGTGTGCGCGCGCATTTACATGACAGACAACAACTGAGTATTATTACGATAGATTGTGGCATTATAAAGAGTTAACTTTTATTCATTTTAACGTACAAAGTTGACTTTTGTAGGATGCAGATTCTTTATTTTGTATTCAAGTGATTTCTTCTCATGACAGCACATGTTTCTAGAGAATTTCAAATGTCTTGTTTTCAGTTATTCTGAAGTTGCTGATGACGTACTTGTTTTGTATTTGTATAACACATATAGTTTTGCCACTAACTTTGAAAGGTTAAACCAATGATTCCACTTGGTGTGCGAAAGAAATGGTCACGAAATATATAAAAATCCCCCAGTGGCTCAGCAGTAAGTCAGCGGGCTACGATGCTAAAAATTGGATTTCAATGCCAGTAATAGGCAGAGCACAAGTAGTCCATTGTGTAACTTTGGGCTTAACAACAACCAGCCAAAAGTTAAAAATCCATATTATGAACATTGAAAATGTTTTAATTTAAAATCAACCTGAGTCTCTAGGTTTATAAAGTATTTTGTTTGAAGTTCAAAATACTGCTTTACCACTATTTTGAGACGTGCTCCCCACCCCCAATTAGTTGCTCAGCGCTAAAAACTGAGTTTCGATACTCGTGGTGAGTACAGCACCCAGAGCCCGTCGTGTAGCTTTGTGCTTAACAATAAAAAAAAAAGATTTTGAGAGGTTAACTCTACAACTTTTCTGTGTACTCATTTAACTTGTTTGTTCATAACTAAATTATTATCGTTGTTTTGAGTTTAACAAGTGATTTAGGCTATTGTAAAATTATTTAAATATTTATTATAATTTTTATTAGTGGTTTCGTTTGTGTGTGTGTTTTTTTTTTATAGTAACACACTTAAGCCTTTTAAATCACTTTTATCTTCACTTTTTAAACTGTTATCTGTTGCTTAGCCTTGTAATCTATAGTACCTTTTGTCTAACGGCTTCTTTAAAAAACAGTGTTCGCTGTTTTTGCATTTCTGCTACGTGTGGAATGATAAATCCGACTGTACAACATTGCGTATTACAATCTTTGCATTCATTATCAAGTAAGAATAACTGATTAGGTATATAAATACGCTCCAGCATCTTGAATATAATTTGGTTCTTGTCAAGATTGTGTCGTTTAAACATTCTTCTTTTTATGAATTAAGGTAGTTTTCTTACACAGAAGATAGAAAAGCGCTTTCTATCTATATTGGTAAATAAATACGTTTGAGTTATTTTATATTCAGAAAAACCAAAATTTAAAAGAACAAGACAAGGCAAACAGTAAATGTGTTCGTTGAATATGAGATTCTGTCGACTATTGTAGTAAACAACAATAGTGCATAACTCCTAAACTGGTAATGCATGATCTGTTGGTTACAAATTTGTGTGACGTGATATCATAATAAGAATGGAACTATTTTTAGTCCCGTCATACTTTACTGGCTCTTTGCAGTAAGAAGTAAGAAGAGTGTGTACTCGTATTTCAACAGTGCCTTCTTTGCTCTTCGCCGGTCGCTCAACACACAAATCCTCAGCTACTTACATCAGTCATCTTAGCTTCGTTTTTTGTTTGTTTGTTTTTCTTTTTCGCAAAGTGAAACAGCAGTACGTTACACGTATTTTTTTTTAATAATAAAAACTAAAATACAATCACAATTGTTTCTAATTGTTACGAGCAGTGAAAATGAACGTTTGTATAATATGTACACCAAATTGTAGGGATCATACTGTTCAAAAACTATTACATTTTACTCTCATAAACTATGGCTCATTTTAGTTGGTAATGTCTGTTCAGAAAAAAGCTATATTAATGTCCACCAGAGGGAGAGAAGAGGTAACCTTACTGTTGGGGATGTTTTTGCACGCTTGGTAAGGTTCAGCTACAGATGGGCTTGTTTACCAGGGTGGAAGAGGAGGGCAATAAACAATCATTTTAAAATCCAAGGAATTTTTCTTCTCTTGTCACCCCTTACAAGATACTCCTCTCCATTGACCTGGAATGCACAAAAAAGGCGTTCTTTAAAAGGTCACTTCGCCTCGGGCTGATAATCTGCAAAACTCTTTAGATATTTCTTACAAAATACAAACAAAAAGTAGATCAATTTTTACATCAAAAGTGAATGTTGTTTACTTTAGCAAAGCAGGAGGTTCAAATTGTGGAATTTCACAAATAGAGGATATCCATTTTCTGAAATTATTCGCTAGGATTTTGTAATGGACAGTATGCATAGATTGTTCTTTTTTACGGTTTATATAAAACAAATAAATGTTATGTTTGTTGTTGTTTTTTGTGTACATTCAAACATATCTAAAAAATGTAATCACCTTGAGTAATGTTTTGAGTAATGTTTTATTTTTAATGTTTTTCCGAAAGCTAAATGGAAAGTAAATTATGTGCGTTTTGGATGAAAATAAAACGTTTTTACTGACAGATTAAGTATATATATATTTCTTTTAATATTAACAATAAACCGAAACTTTATATAAGTGAAGGTTTATTAATGTTTGTATACACTGGCTATCAATGTGGTTATCGTTTATGTTGGGTTCAAATGTATATATATATATTTACAGACATTAAAATTCGAGTACTAAACGTCATTGTTATTTTTTATTTCTAGTCTAGATCGACAACAGTGATAACAATGTGTATAAAAATACGTTTAGTATTAAGAAAGTATTGTAAACAAAATATGATACTAATGGTTATTGATATTACTCAGTAAAACTCGCTTCTGTAGTTTGAACTATACTGACCTCTTCCGTCAGTCTGCAACAGTAATCAAATTACTGCAGATCATCTGAATTATGTTTACCATAAAGGTAACAAAAGTTTTTCACGGTTACGAACTCACAACGTAATTTCTGCTCCAATTGCCTAAAAACTAGAGCACATTTTATAACTGAAATATTAAGTTTTATATAAGAGTTTGATGCTTAGCGTTTAGTTAACTTATACCTGTAGAAGTGCCGTGTTTTAGAGCAATATTCTGTTATAATATTACTCAGTTTTTGTCTCTTCTGAAAATGCGCGAGTACTTTACTATCTAAGTGCGCATGCACGCGCATTTCATTTAACCGGATGTGAACAAAAGGCGGGTGTAAATATACTTTAGTAGACATTTTGTACAACAACATATTAATTAATTGGACAACTTTTTATGAATGTGAGCATCTTATAGCAATAGTGCGTTTGTTGTTTTGAATATGATCCGAACAGACGATCTTAACGTATGAATTCATATCTAAAGACAAAGGTTTGTTATTTTTCTTTTTTTTTAATATCGGTATTGCACAAGATGAAAAAAAAGACCGTCAAAGCCTTTTCCGTAAAATTGTCTGAAAGTGATTTTATAATACCCCAAGTCAAATTTTACTACTCATATATACTGATGTAATGTATATTCATCCTTTCCAAGTGACTTTTCGTCCCCCCTCCCAACACTCTTTATATTCTTGTTCCCATCTAAAGTGTGACTATATATTAATGATAATACGATCGCTCACTTAGTGACCCAGATAGATAGGTACTCAACTGTGTTCATTTTATTCACTGTAACCCACGTCGTGGCTTCTTGTGGAATTTGTCCTGCAGAAGGTTTTATTTGTTGTGGAATTTGTCCTGCAGAAGGTTTTATTTGTTGTGGAATTTGTCCTGCAGAAGGTTTTATTTGTTGTGGAATTTGTCCTGCAGAAGGTTTTATTTGTTATGAAATTTGTCGTACAGAAGGTTTTAATTGTTGTGGAATTTGTCCTGCAGAAGGTTTTATTTGTTGTGAAATTTGTCCTGCAGAAGATTTTAATTATTGTGAAATTTGTCCTACAGAAGGTTTTAATTGTTGTGAAATTTGTCGTACAGAAAGTTTTGATTGTTGAATTACCAATGAACAGATTGCCTATATTTGTATCTCACTTAAAACTTTAAATATGAAATTTCAATAACGAAATTAGAACATGAATACAAATAACATGTTAAATTCAAGAACACCTTTCCTCTACCTTAGAAGTTTGATATTTGCCCTAAAGAGGACACTAGCGTAACACACAGTACATCATGATTCTATACAACTGGAAAGAAGTACGTGATTCTTCGGTAAGTCACTAAGTGCTTGATAACTCAGCATGGGTTTTAGTTTTATTTAACTGTACTTTACTAGGTCACAAATCACTCTCGATTTCTAATTGGTTCGGACTATTAAAAGCAGATCGCCTATCTAGAAATCAAGTGTCCATCTATAGTTATTATATTTCTTGAAATTATAGAAAGATTTTCCTTTTATAATGTACTAGCCCCCCAGTGGCACAGCGGTATGTCTGCAGACTTACAATAGAAACTGAGTTTCGATACCTGTGGTGGGCAGATCACAGATAGCCCTTTGTGCAGCTTTGTGATTAACAAAAAACAATTATAATGTACTATACATATTGAGGCACTTGTCTGTAAAACACTTCTAAATGTATATAACATGAGGTGTTACTGTACAGTTACAAGTAACCGCATTTCCAGTTTCCTGATGTACACTAATAAGGTAATCCCAATTTGTATGTATATTAAATATGTGTCCTGTAAATACAACTTTGTCAAGTTCAGTACGTTTTTCCATATAACGTTTTTAATGACTATTGATTGCTATATGATGTTACGAAAACATGTAGGCTAAAAAAAACACTTGAACACAAACAATTACAAAACCCTATAACCGGAGCGCTGTAGGAATGACTAGTACCAATCCTTCAAAAACAATGAAAACAAGATTGTAGGGATGGCATTTCCTACATAAAAGCACAACATACAGTGTAGTAGAAATAGGATAAATAAACTCAACTGCGATTGAATAGTTATATATATATATATATAGATATAGATATTGCTACGTATTAATTCTTGCCTTACTATCTTGTTTACATTCGTTTTTAAAGAATTGATATTAGCCATCCATGCATCTACCGTATTTTTCGGAATATAAGACGCACCCTTACTTTGAAGACAAAGTTTTGGGGAAACCTTTACTATTCTAACTTTACTAACTCCATTACTATAATTTATTTTTTTATTATTTAGGGAGCATTATAAATAGTTATGTTTTTAAAAGAAAAAAAAAATTACTATTGTTATAAATAACACATTCAGTTGAACTAAACTAT
>NW_013665802.1:75644-86053 GCF_000517525.1 Limulus polyphemus | reverse complement strand
AAAATACTAACTTCAAGGGTAATAATAACATCGTTTACACTAGAATTAATTTTTTTTAATTACTGCTAGTTATTAATAATACTTATAAAAGTGGATACTCCATTTGAAACTTTTTCACCTCAGTTAAATTGGTTCACACCATTGTTTTGGTTTTGGAGTTATAATGTAATAAAAAAGAAGTAGAAGAAATAATAACAAGAAGTTCAAACTTTTTGCTACGATATTTACAGACATTCTCAGAACTTGACTCAGTCATTACATAGATATTGTAATAAAAGGAAACGCTGTATAATATTGTGAAGTTATGATGACCTATTGAGAATATATTTACAATTACAATCTTGATTAACAAACCGAGCCATCCCTACATAGGCAGTGCTACTATGATTGCTAAAAAGTATCCACAATTTATATTTTAGCCTGGATAGTTGTAAGTCTACATTGTTCATCTGTTTCAAAGTTTAAATGTTAGCCTGGAGGCTTGTAAATCTACAGTGTTAATCTGTTCTACAGTTTAAATGTTAGCCTAGAGGCTTGTAAATCTACAGTATTCATCTTTTCTACAGTTTTAATGTTAGCCTGGAGGCTTATGAATCTACAGTGTTCATCTGTTCCAAAGTTTAAATGTTAGCCTGGAGGCTTGTGAATCTGCAGTGTTGAATTGTTACACAGTTTTTATGTTGGTCTAGAAACACATTTTTTACACATTTTTATGTTAGTCTATATGTAGAAAAGCTCGAGCATTTTCGGTGTTGATTTGTTGCATATTAAATGTTAGCTTACAGGATCATGGCTCACAGTATCGACTTGTTGTACAGTATATATTTTTTGTAACGTGTTTTATCATTGGGCGGGTTATTTTGAATTATTTGTTAAAAATAATGCCAAGTGTAGTCTACGTAAAATTAACGAATTAATTTGTTTCTTTCATAAACATTTGCTAGAGCCACGTTCACGTGTAGGCCTAATCTCATAAATAATTTTTTTTCAACATGAACTTCAAAACTATTGTAGGAACAAGTTCACAAGCAATGTTTCAACAGTAGATATAAGATTAATGGTACGTATGCCTAATTTACTTATATACTTACTCGACTAACTGATCCAGTAACTGAATAGACTCCATATCTCCTACTACTGGCCCGGCATGGCCAGGTGGTTAGGGCACTCGACTCACAATCTGAGGGTCGCGGGTTCGAATCCCCGTTCCATCAAACGTGCTCGCCCTTTCAGCCGTGGGGGCGTTATAATGTGACGGTCAATCCCACTATTCGTTGGTAAAAGAGTAGCCCAAGAGTTGGCGGTGGGTAGTGATGACTAGCTGCCTTCCCTCTAGTCTTACACTGCTAAATTAGGGACGGCTAGCGCATATAGCCCTCGTGTAGCTTTGCGCGAAATTCAAAAACAAACAAACAAACAATCTCCTACTACTAAAACTAAACTGAATCACTCAATGATTAATCAATAATTCATTAACTTCTCACTGAACTGAATAACTTTCACAGAACTAACTCAATCAATACTCAGTGATTAACTCTACACTCGTTAAATTCTTATTAACTGACTTCTTTACTGAGTGTTGTATTGATTTTATTCCCTTGTATCTGTATGTTGCCCGACACTACGATCTGTTCTACAACAGACCTTAACTCCCGTGAATTTTCAAGAATATGTTGCATCACCATCATGTTTAGCTTCTTCTAGCATACAAACAATTAAATTGAGTATTAAAAATATAGCTTACAATAACATAATAATATACGAGGTCAACGGGTTTACTGTGTTAATTTGTGGCATGTTTTTGTGTTAACCTTTAGGGTTCGTGTCTTTGCTATGTTGGTTTCTTGCACTGTTATTATGTTAACTCTAAAGGTTTGTGTATTTACAGTTGTTGCGATGTTTATAAGTTCATCTAAAGACCTCGCGACTTTAGATTTGTTGCACAGGTTACATATTAGTTTACACGTTCATGTCTTGCCAGTGTTGATTTGTTGCATAATTATGTATATTTAGTAAGAGGCATGTGGTTTTATAGTGTTAGTTTTTGCATAATTCCTGTTCCAACCTAGAGGCTCAAATTTTTTACAGTAAAAGTTTCATGCGAGACTTGTTGCTTTACACTGTTGATTTGTTGCATGTTTCTTAGGTAACCTACAGAGCCCGTGACTTTATTATCTATTGCACATTTTCTGCTTCAAACTAGAAGCTCGCATATTCACGATGTTGATTTGCACAGTGTCTATTACAGATTAGAGGCTCATGTTTTTACAGTGATGATTATTGCACAATTTTTATTATGTTACCTTAGGCTTAAAGGCTCGCTTGTTACAACTCTATCTACTGCACAGTTCTGGGTAAGCCTAGAGGTTTAAGTTAACTTAATATTTTCATAATGAAATCATTTATATCTTACTTATATTCATGACATTTGGTATCCAAGACTTGCATGGTTTGAAAATAAAGAAAGAAGAGTTTCACATTCAATATTTTTTTATTATTTATTCATGTATTTTCAATAATTTACATTTTGTAGATCTTACACGTTTTTCAGTATGTAAACTATTTTTGTATTATTTTCCTGGTGGGTCAGCAGTAAGTGTGTGGTATTAAAATTTCCTGCTGTGGTCAAAGCACAAATAGTCCATTCTGTAGTTCTACGATTAAAAAAAAATAGTATCAAGCAGTGCAATTGTGTTTGTTTGTTTTTAATATAAGATTGATAAAATCTAATTAATCTATTAAAACAGTTTTCGTGGATGTTGAAACTGCTTGTCCTCTTGCTCCTGTTCTCAAGCACGGTAAAAAAAAAGTGGGACAAAAAATACTTTTGGGTTGCATACCTCCGGACACAGTTTTTTACATTTTTTTTTCTTTTTGTCGTCCCGTTACCTATTGTTGCATACGATCGCCACCCGTTTGCCTCAAATAACCACGTGTTGTTTACGACAGTCGAAAGCTTTAGGCTTGCCATCTGTTTCTGCTCCAAGAAAGAACCTGTCTACTCGCTTTTAACCAACTCGAATCCAGACGGCTTTTTTTCTATTCTTTATTCAAGAAGCTCATTCATTTATACAGTTCAAAGATAATTTTAGGTTAGAAATTACACCTGTATTATGAACTAATTCATAATCACAGTAAATAAGTAAATTTATTTGCGTATTTTAGACGCAAAACTGTATAATGGGTTATATATGTGTGTGGTCACTGCAGGAATTAAATCCTGAGTTTTAGCGCTATAAGACCTAAATATTACTGTGAATTAAATATATAATCACACGCACACAGAGAATGTCACGATGTTTTTCCTTTACATAACTTTCTAAAATCAATGTGACAGTAGGTCATACGCTATCTTAATTTTTTGAATGAAAATAATATATATAATAATTTGATTGGATGTTATTTGTTGAATAATATCTCCAATAACTAAACTATGTTATTTTACACACTTGCTAAGCTATGTTGATATTATGAGTTTCCAATAAGTTTCGCCACAAAATCTTACCACCTAAGATAAAGATGTCAGTACACTTTGAACCACGCACAATACACGCCCACCACGCTCTTATAACCAAACAAACGTGAAGTATTTTCGAACCTACAAGTCCATACAGCGAGTGTTTTAGCTTGATGTTACATTGCAATGCTCCGAGACAGTTGGTTATGGTGACATATAAGTGGAAAGATACAGCCAATCTTTTAAATCAATTGGTAAGATAACTTGTTTTGTTTTTTTCTCACTCCCGTAAAATAGGATTTCGAATCCCAGGAGATTGTTGTGTGATATATACAAAAAAGAAATGCAATATGCTCAAACAAACTTTTTAGCTTATTGTTACCATAAACTATATTTCTCACCAACTGATTAACAACAAAATTCTTCCAATAATAAGAGAAAGATTTTCACATGCTGGAACATGAAATTAAACCTAAGTGTAGGCCTAATAGAATAATAAGACTAATATAAATACAATCACTACAAATTGAATAACTTGATTTGAGATATATATTTTTTTTAAATAAGTATGCTTGCGCAACCTTCAGTTCTTTAAACACAGGGTGAACAATTCAATAAAATATTGCAAACTCATTACAACAAAATTTATCTTAGAAACAAATGTATAAATTTTTGAAAATAAAAATACCAGTATTTTATACCTGATACAGAAATGATATTTTGCTATCTATCTGTCTGTCTGTCTATCCAACTAATTTGCGCGATATGGAAGTTTCAGTTTTGGTCTCAGACTCTCAGCCTTCGTCCCCTCCTCCAGTGTGTAGGTTCATAACGTTAAAACTGGGTTTCGATATCCGTTGTGGGCAAAGCACAGACAGCCCATTGTGTAACTCTGCGCTTAATAACAGACAAACCACTCGGCCTTCCAAAAGTACAGCTCTAAAAATCATTTAAAATCACATAAAGTCCTTGAAATATATGAGTCGAAAACAACCAACAAACAAAATATACACAGTTTGAAAGTATATGTCCAGTAAAGGTGATCAAAAGCCAGAACTGGCAACTTTCATATGCCATACACACCCCATTCAATTCTCGCCTTTGTGAATGAGAGATCGAAAAACTATAGACAGAGATTCTCACTAACTGTGATCAACTACACTCAAAATGCAACATTCAACAAACTAAGCCCACACACACAGTAATCAAGCGGTATGTCTGCAAACTTATAACGCTAAAAATCGGATTTCGATGCCAGTGTTGGGCGCAGAACAAATAGCCTATTATGTAGGTTTGTGCTTAACTACAAACAAACCAAACAATCTACAATATAAGGTAATATCCTGAACGTAAATGTAGGTTAAACCTATCGCCTCAGGCTGATGAAACAGAAATTCATGACTTCTACTAACACTTACAAGTCAACATTTCGGCGATTTCAGTCAGAAAATCAGGTGATTTTTGACCGGTTATGTCTCGACAAAAGGGAACGTGATTACTAACTCTACAAGGTCTTATATATATATATATATGAAAGCTCTGGAACAGACATTAAGGGGTTTTATAAAGAAAATCTCATTTAATTGGACATAAAATATCCTCTTTATATATAGGTAATTGCCATATGTGTCTGACGTAATGACAGCTTCTTGTGGACAGACGTACACTTAGAAAGAGTCTTTTGTCCCGCCGAGAAATTAAACACGTCTCCTAGCACTCGTCAGACCACCCATGTGGCGTTATTAATCTCAAATAACAGGGAATATAATTTAATTTCTATTTGTTATTGTGTTGAGTCTGTTGACTGACAATTCTGGTTACACGTGTTTTGATTTCATTGGATCATCAAACATTTCCTATGGAAATTAACTAGAAGGCATGGAAGCCGAAATGAAATTGTCACGAGGAGAATTATATATCACGATATTTCAAGCTTATCTTCAATGTATTTCCAGGCTGATAATGGTGAGGTTCATTGTAAACCTTAACTAACAAGAAATGAAAGGTGCCGAAGCATGGGACCATATCTAGTATCTTATTTCAGCTTCTAATGAGGCTTATCTATTATAAAAACTATTGATATATATATATATATACATTCCTATAACAAGATTACACTAAGCTTCAGATATTTTATTCCTTTGATTGATTTGAATTATTACAATTATGAATTGATTTCAACCAGTTCTTACTTTACTACCTTCTTAGAAAATGATTTTTATTAATGTTTTTAGCATGCTTTAAGAGTTAACAAAAGCTCCGCGTTCTGACTTTACGGTCTAGGGAAAGAACCACAAGCGTCAGCAATGTTGGATATTGGAACGGGAAATACGATGAGCCTAACAAAGTCACATTAAGAAAAGGATTGGATAATTATTGTTTTCAGGAAATCAAATATTTCCCAAATTTCTAGCTGTTTGAAACGTAACTATCATTCTCTACGAATGTCACCTATCTTAAAATTGCATCGCTTGGAG
Organism: Limulus polyphemus; assembly: GCF_000517525.1. Taxonomy (NCBI): domain Eukaryota; kingdom Metazoa; phylum Arthropoda; class Merostomata; order Xiphosura; family Limulidae; genus Limulus; species Limulus polyphemus. The sequence continues at coordinate 80,119 of NW_013665802.1, read as the reverse complement.
TTTTCGTTGAGTAAGAAATTCATACAATCGATATTAGTTTACTTACATAATCTTTTATGATATTTTTTATTTGTGTCAGTTATTTCTATTACTAATTAATTCTATTCGGAACTTACCAATAGTAAGATATTATTAGGCAATTTATTTCATTTACTCAAGACGTCAAGTTAATGTGATCGTAACCTATAACTTATAACTAATATAAGTATCTTATAATGAGTATCATGAACCACGGCAGTGGTTCATAATATGGATCATCCATTTGTTCTTATTTATTATTATTTAATATAGTTCTGTCAGCCTATAGCAAAAATGGCTATGAGTATTGTAATAAAACCTGGGCAATATTACTAGATGCATCATTGCGCATTGTGTAGGGAAGTTTTTAGATTATTTGACTACCGAGCTAATGACAACGGCTGTGTAACCGTTGACACCAAATCGTTTTAATGTAGTCTGAGTTTTATATGGAGCCTCATAATCTACTACATGCATATGTATATAGTGGTGTGCAGGCCGTGGATGTAATTTAATGTTTATATGGCAGACATGATACATGTTCCATACCAATTATTAACAAATTGTTTCAAGTGCATTGATGTCAGGTATCATTTATTCATATATAGGGTTCCTGTCCTTTCGGACACGACACTGCTGACAAGATCACAATTTGTTTTACCACTGCACGATTGATTTCGGCCATGTTACACAAACTTCTAAAACGTTATACAAACGTATAGGCTGTCTCCGACAACAGAAATCTTTAAGCCGTAATTTAAAAAATAGCACCAAATTTAGTTACGAGCATCAGATCGACAATCACGCTGATGGTTGATGGTAAATGTCGAATTAAAGCCAACACTACGAGATTGTGAACATCATAGATACTACAGATTGAGTAGCCATCCTTGAAGCTGACTACAAGGAGTGGCAAGAATCGTGCAAGCAGGAGATGGCGAAAATGATGGCGATTCTAGGCTAAAGTGAGGCAGAAATTTTGTAGCTATATATTTTATTAAGAAAATATTTAGTTTCAGATAAAGTATGCAGCAACGACGGCCCACCAGAGTTTAGGGTTGTCACAGTAAAAGAGGGTCGTAGAAGTGTCATAACCCAAACTCCATCAGAAATGTTATGCCCATAAAATGCTTTTGCCTCTGATAAAGGCAATAAAGTCCATTTTTCAAAAGCATTGGGATTTACCTTGATGAACACAGATCTACTCGTCAAAAGCGTTAGTGCTTGTCTTTGGCCCCTGTTTTAAATGTACGTAGCGTTGTTATTATTTAATAACAATCCTTTTAATGAAATGTTTAGGAACTGCAGACAACAATACTTATCAATTTGTAAGAAATGACTTAGGAAAGGGGATTGATTCAACCCCATACACCTGTCACATATATAAAATTTATATTGTAAAATTCACATAAATTAGTTTATATCTCACTAGTGGCTATAATTTTATCTAGTTCATACCCAAGAGCAACTGGTTTAGCGTGGAAAAAATAAATATTTATAGTTTTTATTACAACTAAGAAAGTTACATTTCTACCTGCATTACAGCAACACATCATACACTTGACAGTTCCACAGCAAATTGAAGTATGTAATAAATTCGGGAAAAAAATCTACGAAGTATAATTCAAATCATACACAACTTCATTCATAGGCAAGTATAAATGTTGCATTGAAACTTGTATCGGTATTTTAGGATAGAATTTGTTCCCAGCCTTTCGCACTAACACATGCCAGACGTCCACTTTTGAAACATGTTAAATTAGTGTAATCTAAATTTTAATTTATGATTTCTTTCAGAATTTTCTTGCAAAGCTATACTAAGGGCTAGCTGCCGTCCATAATTTTGAAACGTTTTGGTTTCTTTTGAATTTCGCGCAAAGCTACACGAGGGCTATCTACGCTAGCCGTCCCTAATTTAACAGTGCAAGACTAGAGGGAAGGCAGCTAGTTATCACCACCCACCGCCAACTCTTGGGCTACTCTTTTACCAATGAATAGTGGTATTGACTGTCACATTAAAACGCTCCCACAGCTAAAAGGGCGAGCATCTTTGTTGGGACGGAGATTCGAACCCGCGACCCTCAGATTGCATGCCGGGCCAATTTTGAACCGAAAGACTAGAATGAAGGGGGCAAGTATCCACCGTCAGCTCTTGAGTTATTCTTTTCTAACCAAATCGTGAAATTTCACCATCGTGAACACAAAGTGCGGAGTGTGCTTTTGAAACAACGGGAAGTGAGTCAATAATTCACAAACAAAGAACTCCTGGCTTAACAATTGTGAGAAAAGAGCTTAAACTGAACATCTTCCGTAGTCAGCGGAGTACAAATTCAAGTGATAAAGTCGCTTTCCAATACGCAGCTAGAAGTTTCATCTCAGCAAAGAATATAACTTCATATGTGAGAATTCCACATTCGCATTTACCGGGATCTAGTCAAGCGAGAGTTCTAACAATTGGGTAACAGTTAACCTTCTAGCAACTTTGCAACTGTTACACATGTACTTTTTAAGTATTGACACTATTTGGTTACAGAACTTCTCCTTCATCACAAAAAATACTCATTTTCGGCCCTAATATCAGGCGCCACTAATTTTTGTGGTAATCCTACTTTTGCAGTATCAATTTTAATTTCAATTTCAGTCAGAACAAAAATTTATAGAAATATTTTGATGGCGTCATTTTCACTCTGCATTATTAACCCTGCATGTTTGTCAAACGTACTTAAAATGATTATATCTTGAAACATCTTTCCTAGGAAAACTAAATTTCTTAAGAGGCACATTGAGAAGTGTTACTAGGGGATATTTGGATATGGTACAGGGTGTTTCAAACCCTGTTTCAGAGGGTGTTCAATATGTTTTCCGTCATTTGCGATCAGCACATTGTATGTATCTTTGCCCAAAGCTACTCGAGGGCTATTTACGCTAGCCATTCCATATTTAGAAGTGATAGACTAGAGGGAAGGAAGCTAGTCAACATCACCCACCGCCAACTCTTGGGCTACTCTTTTACCAACGATATGTAGTATTGACCGTCACATCATAATGCACCCACGGTTAAAAGATCGGGCATGTTTGGTGACAGGTTTCGAACCCGCAGATCGCTAGTCGAGTGCCCTAGCCATCAGACCGTACTAGATAGAATCAGCATATCAAATCTATCCCTAGATGAAGTTACTCTAAACATTATCTGTTGTGGATAGAGTTAACTGATCCTCGCAACATGCATTTTATTCAAATCATTAATTTAGTATTGTCGAAACGTAGAAGTAAAAGCAATGTCAGTCCTCGAGATAAATGACTTAGGTAGCAGAAAGCACAGTTTTGAAACACGTACCAGTCCAAACTTTCCTGGATCAAACTTATCATCCTAAGTGTACCTGTAGAGAAATTCTGTTCCTCTAGGACAAGTACTTTTTAAAAAATATGTATAATAATTTGAAATATGGGGGTTTCTTTATAATCATTCTGAGCAGACAGAGTTGCAATCACTGATACAATTTTGAAAGAAAAGAACGACAACAAAGGATGAAAAGGAGAAAGGGTTGAGAATGTCTTGGAAGTCATTAGTTTTTAGTTTTTCACCACCAAATAACTATGCCAAGAGCTAAAAAAAGGCATCTATAATCTGTGATGTACGATAAGCAATCCATGGAGGCTATTTGTGAAAACCAGAAGATAAAAATACCGCTATTACACTTCTAGTGTGCAATTTCGGGAGAAGAATTCCCGGATACGACCCATTGTCACGCGAAGTATTCAGATGGTTGCTTCTAACCCCTGACCCCTACAGGGTAGTTAACCTAAGCTTCGTGGTGGCTTAATTTACTTCTATAATACGTATAAAAAATACTTTGAATGTCTTTAATTGCTGCTGTTTTCCAAATAAATTGTTTGTAATATACCTCAAGATATTATCAAGGGAAAGCTAGCAATCTGGCTACAGATGGGTTGTAGTATTGAGGTTTGCCATAAGAACTGTGTTCATTTGTTCTAATGAACGCTACTATAACATGATCGCACATAGACATGCACCATTATATATATATATATATATATATTAGTTTTAGGGATAAAATCTGGAGTCAGTTTATCCTGATGTTTTCTTTAGAAAATATATTTATATACATATTAGCCACTGAATAATTAGTTATATTGCCAGAAACAACTAAAGAGGAATTGTAATTTGTAATTTTATGCCTATATAATAATATTATATACTGACGTATAGCCCGTCAAAAATGACGGGGCAAGTACTATCGAGTCAATCCCCACCCCACCCCACCCCACAGTATACCCTAAATCCACATTTCACATATAACAGAAATAAATTTTGCGAAATCAAGCTTGATCAACAAAGAATTGTTTGTTTGTTTGAATTTCGCGCAAAGCTACAGGAGGGCTATCTGCGCTAGCCGTCTCTAATTTAGCAGTGTAAAACTAGAGGGAGGGCAGCT
>NW_013665802.1:72142-74796 GCF_000517525.1 Limulus polyphemus | reverse complement strand
TGTTTGGTGGGACGGGGATTTGAACCCGCGACCCACAGATTGCGAGTCGAGCACCCTAACCACCTGGCCATGCCGGGCCCCAAATGTGACAATATACTTTTTAATTGTTAATGTTTCAAACTGCTCGGCAACTTTCTGGAAAGTTAACCTTCTTGCAACATCCCTTTTAATGGAGAGCTTGGCCAATCCGTGAGACATTACGGAGACATAGACGATTTCAAAGTGGTTTTGATTAATTCCAACTTTGAAAAGTTTGTTTGTTTTTGAATTTCGCGCAAAGCTACACGAGGGCTATCTGCACTAGCCGGCCCTAATTTAGCAGTGTAAGACTAGAGGGAAGACAGCTAGTCATCACCACCCACCGCCAACTCTTGGGCTACTCATTTACCAACGAATAGTGGGATTGACCGTTACATTATAACGCCCCCACGGCTGAAAGGGCGAGCATGTTTGGTGTGACGGGGATTCGAACCCGCGACCCTCAGATTGCGAGTCGAGCGCCCTAACCACCTGGCCATACCGGGCGATCAACAAAGAAACAGAAAAGTGCAGTCGAGGCAATCAAACGTCCGTAAATTCCTTTGTGAGCCAATCAAAATTAAGATGATTCGTGAAATGAATTCGTGGCGTATTCATAAAATAATTATTAGTAAAAATAAATTAGATTAACAACTACTAATATATAGAAAAGCCAGTGCGTTTTGTTAACACTATGTTCCAACAATGGCTTTTATGTCATGTTGCTCAGCAACAAAAGTATAACCTAATATTAAAACTTTGAGAGGAGCTGTTGAGTGAATTATTTTATTTTTAGAAAATTTATTACAACGTTTCACTTGTGTGGTCATCATCAGGTAAACTTATGTTATAGTGTTAAGTATTAGTAATTTACTCGAGCATTTTGTTCCAATTTAGAATAGATATGAAGAGACACCTATATTTTGATTTAAATTAGGTTTTAAATCGCGGATAATTAACGCTTCTTTAATTTTTCTTCTATTGATATTGTTTACTTTGCATAATATTTTGAAGTTGTTGTTGTTGATTGGATGTTGATTTGTTATGCTGTGTTCATAAATGTGTGATGTGGGATTGTTATGTTCATTAATCCTAATGTTTATGTTACGTCCCGTTTCACCTACATAAGAGCTGTCGCATCTATTGCATTGATATATGTAGATGCATCCGTCATTGAAGTTATCTAAATAGACCTTCTTTAGATGGTCTTTGATTTCTGTGCTCGGTTTTTTGAACAAACGCGACTTTATTATTAATGTTGTATTTTTTATACTTGTTTCCAAATGTTTATGACGGTTTTAGTTACATAACCATGATATGGTAAGATGCCTATTAATGTGTCAGTGACGTGACGTAACAAACTGGCTTCCCTCCCCTTTTTTAAATATATATATATATATATATATGTTTGAAGATATAACTAGATATAACTTTCAACTCTGTAATTCGCTGTAAACTGTTGAATAAGGCACGATTGCATCAGACCATTGACCACTATATATAGTACTGGTTAGTACGAACAGCAAGGGCAGCGATACCATATGCTTCAAATCAGTGCTATCCTCGATCATTTTTCATCGAAACTAGTTTAGCTAGCTCCTATCAGCGTTAAATAATAACCATGATAGGATGTTTATGTATTATTCGCCATACGGGTCTACTGAATATCAGTAAAAATTCCCCGTTCTATGCAACGCATTAACGTCACTTTCGTATGATCAACTTCACATATACACTCAAGTTGAAACGGCTGCCAAATCCGAACTGTTCCTCAGATTGCTTCTTCATTTAAGTTCAAAGTTTTATTGAGTCTTTATGAGCTATTTTACCAAGTTTAATCGAAATTGCTTTAGCTAGCTCTTCTCAACAATTTCTGTCGTGAAGACACAAAAGAAATGACGGACAACTCGAATTTGTAAGTGTGTGTATGTATTTTTCACCAGTACATGACATAAAAGCACTTTAACAAATCTTTGTTGAAGAATACCAGGCTAATAAATTACACTCATTAATTAACTACATTCACTATTTTATCTACATTCCAATATAAACATTTAAGTAAGGTATTGAAATAAGTATTTAAGTGGTATATTTTAAAACGTACAATGTGTAAATATTTATGTATATTGTCTAAATCAGTATACAAAAATGCTCATAAGAAAGGTAAATATAATTTTGTAGGTTGTTACAGATTTCATATTAACAAATTATGACAAGTGCTAAAAATATGTATATAAACTAATACCAGTTTGCATTGATTACGCTGAAGCGTTATGATAGTATTATGGTGGATAACGACTTCACGTAAATATCAGAAATTCGAACTTCTCGTGGACTTTTTAAACCAGTGGTAAATGATAGCAATGATTTTGTTTATAATACGCCTTGAAAAATAAACGGAACGTTTTTAACATTTAAGTTATTGAGTTCTCGAATAAACTGAATTGCCACAATCATCGATCCACTAAGAACACTCTATTTTTGCCATCTAACGGAGGATATGTTAACTAGTTATTGATTTGCTTCTAAAGAAACTTAACAACTATTGTACGATATTTATAACCAACAAGAAAACTAATTGTTTATTGTTTGTTAATTACAGTTAATTACCCAAGCTTTGGCATATTTGTAAATAA
>NW_013665802.1:67294-71892 GCF_000517525.1 Limulus polyphemus | reverse complement strand
TTCAGCGCGTATTTTACGTATTAATTTGTTTATATTTTACGGCAATACCTTTTTTCTCGATCCCAACTGAACATTCCTCCTTGGAGCAATAAATCTTCTTCACAGTTTAAATACTTTAACATCTTATTTTGTGCCTCTGTTAATGTCATGAAATCCGTAATATTTTGGGATAATTCAGACTTATTTATGTAGTTTTTCAAGTCGTAGAACTAGGTTTTCATTTTTAATCAACGCTGCCTTAAAACATTTGTCTATCACTGTGAAATAACTTCTTATCTTTTTTTTTTTGTTCGTATCTGATTCGGTGTTCAAAACATTGCTTTTTTACACATACCTGACAAACTGAAAAGTGTTGTGATGTCAATAGTTTAGTTACAAATATTATCACTAGATGGCGTAGTAAACGGTATAAGCCAACTGATTCTATGTGGATCAAAATTATTTACATTACACTTTGACCAGTACTAAAAAATGACAGAATAATATGAGAAAGATATTTCTCAAAACTTCATGATCACTTGAATATGTTTTGGACGATACTGTTTTACAGAGTTTCAAGCATAAATGTCAGATACTGTTTCAAGCAAAATTACTTGTGATTAGCTACCGTTTCGACTTTACTTTCGTAAAAGAAATTGTTCAAAGCAGGTTGTTTACATTACTCATATGATTTTTGTTATTGTGAAGGCTAGTTGAAGAGAAACTCAAAAATGTAAAAGATTAATTTTTCGTATTACAAAACAGTAAATTTTAGATTGTTTTCTTATAATTTTTAACTATATATTAAATATCAAGCATTTTGAAATATTTCATGTTGAATGAATAGATTGGCTTTATCATTATGCTATTGTTATATTTTCTGAATTTATATGAGAAGGTCTCTGTTTTTGACACTAAGAGCTATTACTTAACGTGTGTTTCATTTAACACTACACTAAAATGCATGCGCAACGCTAAAGAGTTCCTCCATATGTAACTAAAAATTATATTAGAAGCGTGCACTTTTCTAAATAATGTTTATAAATATTAGTTGCGGCAATGGTTGAAGTTATATAAATTAATAATTATTTAGAGTTGGACAAAATAATCTGATGGAGAAGACATGTATGACTTCAAATAAATGTTCACATTAGCGTTCACTAGAATGTTTTTTTATCTGTTTGATCTATATCTTCCTAATAGACTTCTCGTCTATAAACCCTAATCTTCAATTTGACCATCTTGAAGTATCTGTATGCTCTTGTTCTGTTTGTCTTGCTCACAATGTACCTGTTATTGTCAGTACCTTTTCATTTTCGCTTTTGAATCAGCAATATCAGGCCCAACAAGGACTTTAGGAGGAATGTTCAGCAATATCAGGCCCAACAAGGACTTTAGGAGGAATGTTCACCAATATCAGGCTCAACAACGACTTTAGAAGGAATGTACAGCAGTATAAGTCCCAACAAGAACTTTAAGAGGAATGTTCACCAATATCAGGCTCAACAACGACTTTAGGAGGAATGTTCAGCAATATCAGGCTCAACTAGGACTTTAGGAGGAATGTACAGCAATATCAGGCCCAACAAGGACTTCAGGAGGAATGTACAGCAATACCAGACCCAACAACGACTTTAGGAGGAATGTTCAGCAATATCAGGCTCAACAAGGACTTTAGGAGGAATGTTTTATAATGTCTCGCAAGATCTACTGTCACGAATACTGTTTCATCACTTGCGAAAACGAAGACTTCTGCAGGTATCATAATTATTATAGCGGAAATTCCTATTTCTGTTAGAAATTACTAACTGATAGGATATCACATCAGTTAATAACCAACAGTAATTTCAACTTTATTTCATCAAAATTTCTTTATCTGTACTTTATAACCTAGTTTTTAATTTCTTTTTCAGATCTAATAATAATCTGATTCACACCCTAACAGTTGTTGTACATGAAAATTGACAGTATTTATACAACGCCTTGATTACTACAATGTCTGTCGTGTCCCAGCCGGCCTGATGAATCCTGGTATTGGGCGAAAGAATTAGTAATGTGTATAAGAAAAACAAATTTTCTTACCTAATGTTTGACACTAATTCCTACTCTTATTTATAGCAGTTCTTTTCTTATTCCGTAACCAACTATAATTCCTATTTCATTTCATCAAGTTCGTTTCAGTACAGTATCCAACTATAATTTCCAATCTGTCGTTTACCCTAATGAAGTCTAAATCTATTAATTGGATTTTAACTTTTGCTTAATGTCCAGCTACAGTTCCCATTTCAGTTAATAAGAGTCCGTTTGATTTATACTGTTAGTCATACTTCTATTTAATTGGGTACTGCTGAATACAGTGTTAGTTATTTTTCAATCTGTTAATCATAGCTTTTAATCCCATTCATATATGTTATTAGTGATATATGTTATCCATATCTATTCTATTAAATTTTAACTTGTTAAACATGCTTCATTTATTTATATTAATGTATAATTTTAGATGACCTTTTGAACCCCTCTGGCATGAATGGTCTCAAGATATTGATACCTGAACAAAGTGATATCATCATGTTGCAAATCTTGCAAACAACGTAAAAGAGCAATCCAGTTTGGTTATTAACCAAATAATGAATCTTGTAGATGTCTGATATGATGTATATATATAAACTAAAAGTAAAAAAAAAATTGTTCCTCTAGTGATCCTTATAATTTATCTCATTGATGTGATACGACCCGGCAGAATGCTATGTTGTTATGTCAGTATCTACATTTTTATATGATTATTACCTTCATCGTATATGGTGCTGGGCCTGTGTATGTTCGTCTGTATTATTAAGATATCTTTAAAAGTACAGCATGTTGTTTTCTTTGTATTACGTTTGTTATATTTTCATGACGATTTCGGGTTTTTTTTTCTTATCGATTATTTTGTATGTTCATAAACATAAGCTTTTATTATTTAATTTCTGTAGTGCTTATTGGAGTACAAAAAGCATTTTAATACTAGTTCCAGTTTGTGTTTTAGTGGAATGCTTTTGAAGAAGCTTTAAGGAGAAACGTTGACAGTCGAGTTAAGAAAGAAAAATAACACATTTGGTGTTATAAGGTCGTCGTTTATTAGAAGAATAAGGTTTTGGTTGTACTGTAGGTAAATTACTGCTGCTAACTCGACAGCTTAAACATTAACATGTGTTGTCACTGTCGAATGACTTAATGAGTTTTCATTGGTCAAAAAGACATGTAAGGGAGAAAGGAAACAAATTCAGTCATATCATACTGATGTTACTGTTTTTTCACCTAAGTCGACCGAACTTCTTATAATATTATTGGGATTACGGCCGAAAACATCGTTATCAGCGAGGGTACCCAACTGATCAAACAATGTATTCTAATCTTAATAACTAGGGACGTTAAGAAAAGTATATCTAATCACCTATACTGATAGCCAGTTTCATTTTAGTTCCGCTTTAAGTACACAGCTTGCTCTGATCGGTTAGTATTAATTTTTAAAATAATTAGTTAAGTTTAGTAATAACGTTTGAAATTCATTGGTGAAAATATGTAGTAACTAAATACTATGTTATTACTCCTTTGAGTAAAACTAAAGTACAGAGTGGTTCACTAAAAAAAAGGCCCAGCATGGCCAGGTGGTTAGGGCACTCGACTTGCAGTCTGATGGTCGCGGGTTCGAACCTCCGTCACACCTAACTTTACCGCCCTTTCAGCCGTGGAGGCGTTATAATATGACGGTTAATCCCACTATTCGTTGGTAAAAGAGTAGCCCAAGAGTTGGCGGTGGGTGGTGATGACTAACTGCCTTCCTTCTAGTCTTACACTGCTAAATTAGGGACGGCTAGCGCAGATAACCCTCGTGTAGCTTTGCGCGGAATTCAAAAGAAACAAACACTAAAAAAGTTACTGTTATAGAGTTACGAGATGCTTTTACGTCATCATTCCATGTAAGACACGTCATTCTTACTTGTTTTACAAGTGTCATAGACTGATAGTCCCAAAACATTCGCAGCGCTGGTAGACAACTAGAAAAGTATATCAGGCAACATCTTGAACATTTACTCTTCAAAGCGTCCCGAATGTATGTTAAATGTGTCACAGAATAAACTATTGTGGTATATTGTGTTGTTATCAATAATTTCACAAAACATACAAGCTAAGATTAAAATTGTGTAAACTATTTCATACATAAAACAACAAATATGGTGAAGAAGCGACTTCACAGTAAAGTTGTTTCTTGAAACTGACAACAAAAAGTTTGTTTGTTTGAAGTTAAGCACAAAGTTACACAATGGGCTATCTGTGCTCTGCTCACCACGGGTATCGAAACCCGGTTTCTAGCATTGCAAGTCCGCAGACATAACGCTGTGCCATTGGGGGGCAACAACAAAAAGACATTCGTTAAGCACAATGTTGTGTAAATTAATTCTAAATTCATTATACTTATTTTATAATTCTCAAATTACAGTCTTATTGTTACATCGTTCCCAACTGGTAAACATACTGAATCAGTAATATATTACAGTCTTGTTACATCGTTCCCAACTGGTAAACATACTGAATCAGTAATATATTACAGTCTTGTTACATCGTTCCCAACTGGTAAA
>NW_013665802.1:63998-66628 GCF_000517525.1 Limulus polyphemus | reverse complement strand
CTTATTTTATAATTCTCAAATTACAGTCTTATTGTTACATCGTTCCCAACTGGTAAACATACTGAATCAGTAATATATTACAGTCTTGTTACATCGTTCCCAACTGGTAAACATACTGAATCAGTAATATATTACAGTCTTGTTTGTTACATCGTTCCCAACTGGTAAACATACTGAATCATTAGTATATTACAGTCTTGTTGTTACATCGTTCCCAACTGGTAAACATACTGAATCAGTAATATATTAGTCTTGTTGTTACATCGTTCCCAACTGGTAAACATACTGAATCAGTAATATATTACAGTCTTATTGTTTCATCGTTCCCAACTGGTAAACATACTGAATCAGTAATATATTACAGTCTTGTTGTTACATCGTTCCCAACTGGTAAACATACTGAATCAGTAATATATTACAGCCTTGTTGTTACATCGTTCCCAACTGGTAAACATACTGAATCAGTAATTTTATGTTTTTGTCTGTTTTAGTGTAAATAACTAGAAAAAATAACAAAAAAACAATGGTGAATAAACCCATTTTTTTGCATGAGTAAAGTACATAAAAAAAGCTAAACAGTAGTTAATTGGACTCAATGCAGCAATAATATAATGTTTAAATGTCTTTTTGCGACTCATGTTATTAAAGATACTGTAACCAACAAAGCCGTAGGCCCTCAGATATTTCTTGCATAAAGAGTTTAGAAAAATAGTATAGAGTCAGTGGGGACTCATTTGGAATTTTACGTTTAAGTAATATAACTATGACAAACACATACATACACAACACAATACTAAATTTTAAATGTGTGATATTTTTTTATTTTCAGGTACTAATTGTTCCAAGTTTATGAGAAATGACTGATGCTGTACAAAATATACAAACTTAATGGAAAAATAAATAACGTAGCACCGGGTTTTCGATGTACACTTTTTAACAAAAAAGACATTTATCACAGTCATTTGTCGTATCTGAAGAGAAAGGCAAGAATTTAGTCTGAATATCACCTTATTGTATCATTTACATAGCACTGACTAACATGACGTATTAATCCACTTATTATTTCATTTCTTGGACGGGAATCCATATTACCATGGCCTCCACACACTCTCAGACTTCGGTTTATCTAAGTGGAAGGAAGGAACGGGTTCAAACAGTGTCATCGTTTTGGTCTTGTCGGAAGAATAGGTTACTGGACTAGGACTAGACTCTGACCGATCACTTGCAGCAGGGCTTAAAATACCTGATGACCCCAAAACAGTCACTGGACTGGACGTGACAGAGATAGCGGTTGGAGAGTATTTGTGCAGTAGGGTCTGGTGTGACTGGTAGTTCAAGCTGTCTCCCGGGAGAAGGAATGCAATTTCTCCGGTAGGAAGACAAGTTGGGACAAGCCGTATATCACTCATTACGAAGTTACTGTTGTTGTTACTGCTCATAGTTGCAGAAGTGGTGGAGTTTGTAGATGATAGATTGTAACTGTTACTAGAGGAGCAAGTCTCATTCAAGCCAGATACACGGTCAGTTAGGTGGTTCAAGAGATGATGTTGCAAAGAGGGGTCAACTCCGTCCACTGTACCCAGGAAACGACTGACCTCACGTGCACACTCGTTAAAGCCAGCTCGGAAGTTTGCCAAGGATGAAGTAGCACGTATTTCCAGTTGTTTCAGTTGCATGTTTTGTAGATGTTTAACAGTCATCTCCAAAATATCTGCCTTTTCCAACTTCGAGTGACGAGAGTTCTGGAAAATAATTGAATGATGAGTAACACAATTCTAAATTAACATTTAACTCAGAAAAAAAGAGAGAGTAAAAACAAATATAAACATATATACTGAGGTTAACATTGTAATTCTAATATTAAATAAACAATTATGCTAATACAAGTATAAGGATCATTCCTCAAAACGTTTTTAAAAGAGCAGGCCGAGTCTGTCTAATAATAACAAGACCAGCTCCACGTGACTGCGACAATAAATTCCTTTACCAGGCATTCTTATACCTATGCACGCATAAATCTGGCTATTATCAGTTACATGGCACCACGTGCGTGGGAAGGTTTCTCACACGACCGTAGTATGACATCAGCTAAGACATGTAAAAGTTAAACGTCATATAACCGGCGATCACCCTTCGCGTGGGCGCACAGATGGAGAATTATTTCAATAGCTCGTATTAACGTAATTACACGAATATTAGTCAAACTACCAGAATAACACAATCTTTCGAGATTTTATATAATAAACTTAGCCACAATGTTAGAGGTAAATGTGAAACGTAAACACAAACTATATACTTATTAAGCCTAAAACAAATGTTCAAGAAAAGTATAAACAGTTTATAAGTTTGCAAACACTTACATCTTTTTTTAGAGAGTCTAGAACTAAATTTTTCAGTTCTCCAAGGCTGTTATTGATACGCTCACGTCTCTTCCTTTCCATAATTGGTTTGGTGCTCTGTAAAAACAATAACAGAAAATTTTGGTAAGACCGATATCAACAGAAAATATTTGGTTTGACAGATACAGTGATTTACTCACATAAAAACTGTTAAAGAAAGAAAGATGGAACATACAGAATAGATCAGTGATTAATATTAAAAGTTACGTAATATCTTCCACTAGGGGAGTT
>NW_013665802.1:58299-63683 GCF_000517525.1 Limulus polyphemus | reverse complement strand
ATATTAATTATGAGTAACAGGTAAATTACAAAAACTCTAACCACATATAATCAAATTTCGAATAATGAAGTAATAAGGTCTATTTTGTAAGATATTAAAATCTAAATCTCCGATAGCAAGTAATAGTCACAATACATGTTAACAACGCGAATAAAATTCAATTAAATTGATACTTACTCTACGATTATCAATAGTTTTCATTGGTGATTTTTCTGAAGGCATCGTCTTCATTGTAATTCTGAAAATAGTTAAGTTTTGTTGAACTATATATATATAAGTTCACTAAAGTAACCCACAGTAGCTAGTTGGCTCGCAGCCAAAGAAAATCTGACGGTATGTAGCAATCGAGTACAAGAACGTGCCCAACTAGACGTGAGCACGTGGCATAAGAAACTATACGACAGTGCCAAGGAATCTAGGTTTTATTACTAGCCGGGGTCAATGGAGTGTGTAGTAGCGGAAGGCATGAGATACGAAGGGGCGACACTTTCCCACGCTGCTCTGGACCAATCCGAGCGCAAGCACGCAGGTTTGCTGATAGGTGTTATTGTAACAGCTCGCGACACGTGATTGCTGACTGGTCGTGGAACATTCCGGTGCACATTTTATCCCCCCCTCTTTTCCTCCCATCTTTATGATAAGGAAGCATTCCCCCCTCAACTTGTAAATCAAAGCGCCCAGCTAGACATCTGCCGCGGCTGCTGCACTGCACGTGCCATACTTTTTTATCAGCAAGCTGTGGAACGCGCCAGAGTGTGGGAAAACTCCGCCTTACTCAAGAAGAAACCCTAAAGACAAGCTTGCCAAACAGCCGTTCCGAACGTAAACAGCTTACCGCTTAGTAAGAGCAACCGGTTCCAACAAATTTCAGCACGCATGCCACGCACGTGGGTTTGTGGTCTTGCGGCACACCCAAACTGTACTCTGGGATCTCGTAGCGGCGGTTATGTGACTCACGTCACCTAATCAGGTAAACTTATCCTGACCGGAAGATATTTATATACAAATATATTAAATAAACATTCACTGTGTATAACAGATTTGAAAAGATAGCCAAGTTTTCATCCCTTTATTTGATAAGATGGTGAAACAAGTGCCACCTGTTACTCAAATTCATTTTCTTACATTTTATGTTTAAATCAACGGGATACAAAGAACATTTTTTATTTGTGTATAAACAGACAAATCACTAGAATTTTTCTTAAATTCAAAATTAATATTTACTTGAGCTGACTCGTCGATCTCTTTTGCTATGTTTGTTTTTTAATTCTAGTTTTGGAACAAAGTTTTTAATTGAAAGACTTGAAACATTTCAATTATTTATTATTCTATTTATTTATTTGTATGCTAAAGGAATATAACAACGACTCTCCTTCAATTGGGGAGTTAAGTCGTGGATATTAACACCATTCATCCAGGTAGCATTTCGTCGTCCATAATTACGAACCACCAACCACAAGGAGGCGACCACTTGCACTTTATACCTTATTATTCTGAATTATTGCATGTGACCTTTTCAAGTACTTTTATTTTTAACCTTAGGTACAAAATGTAAATAAGATAATTTTTACATTTACGCTTGATGAGTTTGGTACAGGCTCTTCTCCATCCAATAATCTCTTCAAGGTTCTTTTAGTTATAATGCCTAATTCAATTTTATTTAAGTAGCATCAGTCTTACCCACTGAAGGACCATGCGTTTTCTACCTGCTTACTTTAGTATTTTGTCATCTATGTAGGTGCGTGTGTATCAGAAATAACAGATCTTCAATAGTTTGTAAGACCCCCTTTGTTAGCCCCTCCCAGTGGCACAGCGGTATGTCTGCGGACTTAAAACGCTAGAATCCGGGTTTCGATACCTGTGGTGGGCAGAGCACAGATAGCCCATTGTGTAGCTATGTGCTTAATTACAAATAAACAAACCCCTTTGTTAAATATGCGAAAATTATACTGTTCTAAAACGACGCGTTTTGGTATATATCCTGGGACAAACGGGTGTGTTTTGAAATTAATATATATATACATATATATATATTAAGAGTTCATCAACTTAATCTAGTTCACATCGAAACACTTGTTGTTCGAGCAATTTGATGATATAAATAGCGCTTCGCCCTCTACTGTGTCTGTTGCATCCCAGCGGGCCTAATGAGTCAGGGGTTTAAGCCAAAGACCTCATTAACCTGGATAAAGCAGATATACTATGCAAATCCATTCCATATGTAGACAATGGCACAAACAGATGAGGATGGTGACACATTCCCTCTGCTAATAGCTGGTACTCATTATACAACTGAAACAATTAGGGTAAAGAGTATCCTCGGTCTCACAACCTTCCGAGAAGGAGTATACATAGCACTGACTACTGTGTCCCGCTGACCCGGATATAGAATGGTTGACGTTCTTTACTTTCACTTATATGTTCTGTCGTTGATTCAGCGGTCACTTGGCCCGTTCCAGGATCATAAAGGCGAGTAGATTACTGATTCGTCACTTCTTCTAATTTAATTAAGTCAATTCAAGTAACATAAACGAGATGTATTTCCACAAGGTCCCCGAAAGTGTTCTGTTTCAAGAGTAAATAAAACCAAAATTAAGAGTAACAATAATTTTTATTTCTTGCTTTTGAAGTTCATATGCCATGCTGTGTTGTAGCCTACATAATACATAATTCTTCTCGTGATTCACGGCATATGCTACGTTTTACTGACAGTACACACATTGCAACGTTAAACGTCCCTTATGTGACGTAATTTCAGTGTCTACTGACTGACTGACAGACAACACAGTGGTGTGAGTGGTGAAAACAGGTGACCCTTCCAGGTGACCTTCGGCCCCCTTTCGGGTAAATAAATAAATAATGATTATAAACAATTTGTATTAAAAGAAAGAAATCATAAAACCTAATTCTGATGTATAAAATTGATAAAAGTTATAGTTTCCCTTTTTCAATTTGCATTGAGCCAAAGGTCTGTTCGGCATTGAATAAAGCAGATATGCTGTGGTTGACATTACATTCTTTACTTTCACTCGTAGTTTCTTTAATTGATTCTCCTCGCTGTCTTTTGTTACAGCAACCAAACCTTACTAAATAACTCCTAGTGGACATAAACCGTTTGTAATTTATTAGATAAAGAGTAGTTTTAAGGTCTGCCAGTAATTTTTACTGTAACTGCCTAGGGTCGTTAAACTCCAAAAAACAAAATGTTTGCACTCGAAGAGCAAAATGGCGTCTATAATGACGTTAACAATACACCAGACAATAAACTAAACACAGACTTTACAATAGCAGGAAATAATTGAAGATTTTTCAGCAGTATCGTTTGAACTTGACAAAGTTAAATATGTTGTTTCAATGGTATTGACATCACTGAAATGTTAAGTAACGAGATGCTGTTGGACACGATTTGCACTTTCAGCTGTGGACGCGTTATAGAAGTGAGAATCAGTCCCGTTATTAATTTCAAAGAGACGCAAAAATTATGGTGGCTAGTACTGCTAGTTGGCTGCCTTCCCTCTGGTTAGTAGTTCAAAATTTTACATCTAGAACTCTAATACCATCATAATATAGTTAAGTAATTCCGACGACGATCAATACCACATTTTACAACTAGAACACTTACAGTTATATAGTTGAGTAATTCTAATGACCTTCACTACTACATTTTGTATGAATAACACTTACACTGTCATATAGTTGAGAAATTACGACCGAGTTCAATACTACATTTACAGTTACGTTCAACATATATTTGAGTAATTTCGATGACGTTCAGTACCATATTTTACAAGTGGAACACTTGCAATATAATATAGTTGGGTAAATTCTTAAGTAAAATACCGAGCTCTAATACTTAATTCTATGAACAATTTAAAATTTTGTAGTTCGCGGGTGAAAAATCACTTTTCTAAATCTCGTTTTAATCACATAAGTTAGATATATTAACATTCAGATTAATTCATGTCCATCAACTTTTGGCTCGCTAATCGATACGAAATTAGGAGTTAAAAGGTTTTTCGTAATGTTAAATAATACAGTAAGATATAGCAGCTTTCAAAATCAGTTTATAATTCAATTGCTAACCAGATTTAATTGAGCTCTCCCCACCCACCCCCAAATAGTAGATGGGTCAAATGTATATTTCCATTAGAAGTCCTTGGAAATTAATTAGTGCCCACTACCGTTTTTTAAATTATTTTCCTTTATAAAATAAACTAATCAGAAGGAAAGAAGTGAAACTCGAGCAGCAGTATGACCGTTGTCGAAAATAACAGTATCACTGTTGTTGAAAGGGATCTTAAGTCTCTAATGCTCGTAACGTCTTAATAGTGAATGAAGATGAATTAGCTTTGCTCTTTCTGCCTATTTGCTTACGCTATATTTCGGAATCGTCTCATTTTTATACAAGGCTCTTAGCGTGAATTTTTTCTTTAAACAGCTTTGCATTTACACACGTTGAACAGAAATAAAGACTAATTCATAATACTTAAACATTCTTTTTATGTGTTGGCATTAAAACCCTATAATGAATTTTAATTCTAAGGTTTAAAAGTCAACGATCACAAATAAAGTTCTTATAACTTTTAATAACCGCCAGATGTCCTTCTACAAATCTCACCTGGTAGATAGTCTGGGAATTAGAAATATTTCAAGGATGATAATATCCGAAGGACACAGTCTTTTCCGGTTTCAATCAGGTTAGCTTTGATAAACATGTTGATTTCTGTTTATTTTTTTACTGATGTTTCCAGTATATCAACAGAACATAGAGGTTCTGATGAACGGCAGCTGATGAATTTTTATTTAGTTAAAAAAAACACACGCAAACTTGATGGTTTCTAAATTTGGTTGTTTTTTTTCTAGCATAGTATAGGGTTGATGCATCTTGATTTGAAAATTAAACTCATACTTTAAAAAATGATAAAACCTAGGCCACTTTTTCCAACTCTCGTTGTTAAGTATTAATTACATGCGATTATTTAAGTTACGTTTTCTTTCTTTTTTATTGAAAACGTATTCGTAGTACTACTATTAGTTTTGTCTTAGCTATTAATGAAGGATTACTCTCTGGAGCGGATTTCAACGAGGCTTAAATATTCAAAGAGTTAAACCATATGGTGGTGCACCAAAACCGAATCGGCAGTTGCCACCATAATAACTAGAATTCATAAACACAAAGGAAATGCTGTTCATTTTTCTTTCAGAAGTTATTGATTTAGAGGTAATATGTAGCCCTTTCCAAGCACTGGTTTTGTATTACACCAAACAAAATACATCTAAACATGAGCTTTCATTATCTACTAATTAGTCCGACGATCTATAAGTTTGTTTGTTTGTTTTGAATTTCGCGCAAAGCTACACGAGGGCTATCTGCGCTAGCCGTC
>NW_013665802.1:44285-58152 GCF_000517525.1 Limulus polyphemus | reverse complement strand
ACAATCTGTAAGTTTAAAAAAAAATAATGTTAATGTTTTTTCCTGCTTTAATGACTTTCGTTGCTTTCCTAATACGATAGAGAACGATGTATAATATATATATAACATTTATACGATTCTGTTGAAAATATTGATATATCAACAAACTCAAATATGTCGGAGAAATAAATTCTTCATTAGCCCGGTAACACCAAAACTTGAATAATTTCAACTTTGCTTTTTTATGGTGAATTCTGAAACAAATTACAAATACACACAAGTAAATCAAAATACATAAATTACCAACTCTTAAATTTTACAGAAATATTATGTATTTTTTTTTACAGCGGTATGTAGTGTATTTACAAATGTACTGTTGGTAAAAGAGTAGCCCAAGAGTTGGCGGTGGGTGGTGATGACTAGCTGCCTTCTCTCTAGTCTTACACTGCTAAATTAGGGACGACTAGTGCAGATAGCCTTCGTGTAGCTTTGCGCGGAATTCAAAAACAAACAAACAAATGTACTGACATTTCTCTATATATTTAATTAAATACCTGTGGCTAAAGCATTCTAACCCTTGCAATGAGAGTCACCACTTCAAACAAGCAATAACAATTATTTTTAAGAGTTAAAAGTTTATTTTTTTAACTTACTGATAAATTATTTAAATCTTCCTCCTCACTAAGCTTTCCGTTAGAGTCAAAACTATTGTATATATATGATTTCTAAAAAAAAATGTTAAAAAATTCATTGTTAAAATGAAAGAACAAATTGCCACACGGAATTAAAGGGATAGTGGTAGAATTTCCACCTATGGAGTTAATTAAATAATAATATTTTAACGGCTGTTTTAAAAATGATATGTTAACATTTGTGTGTATACTTCATAGAAAATTGTATTATCAGATTTATTATTTAAAAAGGAAAAACAGGAATTCTTTCAGATATCCAACTGGTGTCTCATTATTCTTTCATAGGGTGATGATGGGGAATTCTTCAAATAAAGATTAAACAAACTATTTCAACTTAACCAGAAATGAAATCTGTTAGATCTTTCTAGGTGATCTAGGCCTATCTTATTGACCTTTCGATCTTAATATCATCATTATGATCCACAGCTCCCTCTAGTAAACACACAAATTACAGCGTTAAAAATATAGCTTATAATAATACTGTTAAGTTTGTTTTTTGAATTTTGCGCAATGCTACATGAAGGCTATCTGCGCTAGCCATCCCTAATTTAACAGTGTAAGACTAGAGGGAAAGCAGCTAGTCATCACCCCAACGGCCAACTGTTGGGTCACCCTCTCACTAACGAATAATGGGATTGACCGTAACATTATAACGCCTCCACGGCTGAAAGAGCGAACATGTTTGGTGGGAAGGAGGTTTGAACCCGTGAGTCCAGCGCCCTAACCACCTGGTCATGCCAGGCCAAGAAACTAATCACTAGAAAATTGTTAGTATATTTAAAATTGAATATTCATAGTAAATTCCACACTTCCGCAAATGATATCAATGGAGAATATTGTAGCTGCAGTTGATATATTGCTAATATAACTAATTGAAATAGTTGTATATGTCCGAGTTAAGAGTATTTTCAAGAAAAAAGGTCTTTATTAATATTCATAACGTCCGTGGACGATGTCGGTATTATGATTGTAATGAAGATAAAAACCCATACATGAGATTTAAATAAACAGTTTATCAGGTCAAGTTTTCAGTAATTTCGAGGGTAGATTATAAATACGGGATAGTTGTGTAGATTGTGTTGTTTCAAGATAATAGAGTCGTTTCTAGTTGGTAGAACGATTCAGTCTCTGCTGTTGTTGTTGTTTTTAGCCGTGGAGTGGAACAAATAAGCTTATTATTTACGTTAGTGTACTGTAGTTAGCGCCATTTGTAAATGTGGCCTACAACCGTGTATAGTTAAGGCAGTTTGTAAAAACATTAAGGAAAATAAAAACTAATTTGTTATCGTTACGTGGACTAGACGTTGAATTATTTCACCATATAATTTAAAATACTCCACCAATGAAAGAACAATGTTACAATACTGGTATCAGAAGTGAGATCATTTCAATAGAAATAAAATAGGACTTTAGATATTCTTGAAGTTGAACTTCACTGTTTAATTTTACAGAAAATTAAGTAGCAAGAGGTAAGAGAGAACTTACGAGAAAGAAACATACTATTTGAGAAGAACTAGGTTAAAAATATGTTTGAAACTATGATAATGAAACTATTAAAAATGTACAGAGATACTACAAGAAGTTTCAAGAAATGCAGAGGAACATCAAAGTACAGCATAGCTATAATGACAAAACTGATGAAGTAGAAAAGAACATCAATGACAGAATAAATGAAATATTAAACGCAAAGATTAAACTAGCCAAACCTCTTTCTGTATTGACTCAAGAGTTCCAGTCTAAAGCACCATCTACTAATAGATATAAAATAGGAAAACTTACTTGATCTAACCTATTACCGCTACTGCTGTGCCAATTAGTACTGAAGGGCCTGCCTGGACTACTCCAGCCATGACACAACCAGTATTTAGCTGAACAGTTCAACATTAGCCAATATAGAAATGTACATGCTATGGTGGGAAGATACCATGGAAGTCTTACCAGGCTTAGTGTAAAATCATTTCCATGGTGAACAGGCCGAATAGTGGGCAACAAACCATTTGTTTCACTGCCTATTTAAAAGGACTAGCTTTCACAACATTAAGTAACCTTCTAGCCAAGAGCCCTAACAGATATCAAGCATTGGTAGCCACTTTATCGCACCAGTAAAAAAAGCAAAGTTCAGGAACAGGGTACAAAAGAAGGAAAATGCCTTAATCAAACTTGCAGAAGATCTGGAGAGATTTGTCCAATTAGCTTACCTGGATTACCCTCATGAAATGATGGATTTGTTGGTGCATGACCAGTTTATAGACACCATAATAGTCGAGGATATTAGAATTAGGCTGAAGCAAGGTCGGTTAACATCCTTAAAGGAAGCTCTGCAATTGAAAATGAAGCTAAAATCCATTAAAGTCACAGATAAACAGCTTAAAACACCATCATGAAGTTATGGGATTGTCAGATCGAGTAATACTGAAACATCAACTCCTGCTAGTGACAGTTGAGAAGAACTAAAAGGATTATTTAGACAACTATTTACACAGAATGTGGGAAATAAACAACAAGACAATGCGTGTTTGAAGTGTAATCTGAAAGGACATACTGCCGAGAACTGCAGAGAAAGGCTTGTAAGGAGTAAGAACTTCTCTCAAAGGATATTAGCAAGAGGGAATCGGTATAATGTGGGAAGCTTGACTATTAAAGTTGAGATTGCAAGGAATCAACAGCTGTTAAGATACCGATGAGACAATACTCCAAGGATGAGTCCACGGGTTTATTGATGGTATGCCTTGTAGTATGTTGATTAACACTGGTTCTACAACTACAATAGTTTGAACCTGATTTAGTAATGGAAAGGGGGTAAACTTGTTCCAGATATAAAAAAAGAGGGAGATATGTGAACAGCGAGTAGGCATAAGGTTTCAGCAAAAGGAAAATGAGAAGTTACCCTTAATATATGTAATTTCTCTGTGCCTTATGATGTGTGGGTAACTGACATCGAAGAGGAGTCAATATTGGGAACTGACTTCATGTGGAAACATGGATGTGAGGTTAAGATAGCTTCAAATAGTCCTTCCACATAAGAAACAACAATAGTAGCAATAATCACTTTTGAGGAAAGATGTAGGAAGTCTGATGTCAAACCCTTATATAAGAACAGCATACCACCTCAATAACAAGGGTTGTATGACCAGAGCTGTGGACGTCTTATAATGGATTAGTGCTAACAGTTACATATCTTGCTCTTGGAATATCAGTACATCTCCAGTGGACCTCATGACTTAGAACAAACAAGGGAAATATCTCACTAGGTTGATACTAGATATGCAGTTCCAATACATAATCTAGTAATACAACTCCTCTTTGCAAAACAGGCTGATGCTTTTAAAGAGATAGAAGCCATTAAGGAAGAAGGAGTGATATAACTGAGTACTAATCTTTAGGCATCACTTATCATAGTCGTGAAGAAAAAAAGATGGATTCACAAGGTTCTTAGGAATACTGAGAAGTGAATGAAGCTACAAAGAAGGATGCCAACGTTTGATTCTACTTTGGGTGATCTATTTGGATCAAAGTGATTTTCAACATTAGGTCTTAAGGGTGGAGATTGGCAAGTGCAAGTCGATAAAGCAAATATAGAGAAGATAAAATTTACGCTGGGATGGATTGTGGCAATTTGTCACAAACCATTTTGAATATGTAACGCTTCTGCTACATTTAAATGATTAATGGAGTGTGCTTTGTCTGAACTACCCTTGAGCATTGTTGTCATCTACTTGTGAAGCAAGTCCATATAAGGCAAATGTTCCATAGAAGAGATGTTTAATGTTGGATAACTTTTAAACTGCCTCATTATAAAAGAACTACAGGATGGCATATTATTGAAGTGCTAGTTGACCTCGTAATTAAGTCAGGCATCATAGGAATGTAAGTTAACAACAAGCATTTCTTCAAAGGCTATACTTCCAGTCAGAAATCCTTGAAGAACATTAAGTGGTTCATCTTATCACTGAAAACAGATACCCGTGAATAAATTAAGCTGACAGGATCTTTGCAAAAAGGGGACATAAACATCAGGAAGTATATGAGTAATTGCATCACATATCCAGAAAGGAGTTCATTAATAACCAAATAAACAGAAAATCAGAGCTCTCGAAATTGAATGTCCCATAGAAAGCAAGTGTGAGGCTACAGGTTACCCAGTTCTAAGTGAGCCCGAGAATTCACAGCAAATATTCAGAATCTGTGGACCTAGATTCGAGCCGTTTGCAAAACAGCTATACACTGATTTGTGCCAAGTGCACAATAACTGTGTGGAAGGTAGAAACCATGTGTTTTAGTTCTGGTTTTGGAATCTTACATCACCCTCTTTGAGCCATATAAAAGCTAACTAACTAGCACTAGGAGCTAACTAACTACCAAAAGAGTGAAGATCCAGAGAGTTGTCAAGAGTGATCTAATCTAACCTCATCTATCAGGCTGATAAGATTAAGGAAACTACGATGGAAAACTTGCACTATTCTAACTCCATATAAGTCTGTATTACCATATGATGCTATATCTAGTAACATTTATATGGACATTTCGACTAAGTTAAGGTTAAGTATTTTAATTGATTTATTGGTCAAAGTAATAGAATTGTTGTTAAAGATTTTTAATCTTTCCAAAAGTATTCTACTGTAGTCGATTTATGCATGGTAATTGTGTATTTAATAAAAGTATACATTTTGTGATAAAAAGTCTCTCTCTGTTCTTTGTTATTTAATCTTCCCATGTTGGTAGCTTGTACACCCATTATTGCATATCTTCGTATTTAAATAAATTATATTTGTAGCAGTTATTGACATACCTTCTAAGCAACCCATTAAACACTGTAAGGAGCACATGATAGAAAAACTACAAATATATAGTACTGCAAAACGTTGTCATAGATTTTGTTACCCACAAGTAATGGTGAAGAAATGATATGGTCCAACACTCATTTGAAAGATACTCAGGCAGTGGCTTAAGAGTAGTGCATAAAGATCTTCATGACAACTAGTCACTCCATACATCCAGAAAATACAAATGTATTGGGCAAATTAGGATGCCTTATACTTACAAGAGAGCTTATTATGTCAGAAACGGGAACATACCAATGGACATAAAAAGTGACTACAGTTGATACTTCCCCAATCTCTATGTTTTGAAGCATTCTGTCGTCACCACAATCTTCCAACAGCTGGATACTTGGGTGTTAAAAAGACACTGCAATAAATAAGAGAATGCTTCTGCTGAGTTGGATACCAGGACTCCATGAATAATTAGTGCACAACATGTGAAAGTGAAGTCTGCTGCTAGCAAAAAGGTCCACAAAAGAAAGAATATGGGCAGCTACAGCATCACTGTATTAAAGAGCCACTAAAGGGAGTTACTGTCAATGTGCTGGTCTCCTGCCACAAAGTAACAGTGGGAATAGGTACATCATGGTTGTGATGAAAGTTCTTCAACAAATGGTCAGAAGTATGAAGAAAGCAGAAACTAGCAAGGAAACTTGTCAATAAAATGTCCTCAATATTTGGTATTCCTGTGGAACTTCACTCACATCAGGGATGGAACTTTGAATGAAACTTGTTGGCAGAAATATGCCAGATTTTTGGGATTAAAAAGACCAAGACAACAGCCCTTCATCCACCTTCTGTTGGCATGGTGGGGAAATTGTTTGTTTGTTTTTGAATTTTTGCGCAAAGCTACACGAAGGCTATCTGCGCTAGCCGTCCCTAAGTTATCAGTGTAAGACTAGAAGGAAGGCAGCTAGTCATCACCACCCACCACCAACTCTTGGGCTACTTTTTTACCAACGAATAGCGGGATTGACCGCCACATTATAAAGCCCCCACGGCTGAAAGAACAAGCATGTTTGGTGGGACGGGGATTCAAACCCACGACCCTCGGATTGCGAGTCGAGCGCCCTAACCACCTGGCCATGCCAGGCCGTTGGTGGTGAGATACAACTGTACATTGTTAAATCAATTAACCATGTATCTGAATTAACTTCAGAAAATGTGGGAACAAGATTTTCTACTGTCATTGATGAGTTATCATACATTAGTACCAGTAACACACCTTCATCATTGATTTTCAGAAAGAAGGTATAACTACATTGGACCTTCCATACTCACAATTAGAGGACAGTCATTCAGCAAAGTCTTACACAGAATACAGAGAGAGAGATTAAGAAACAATATCAATGTCATACTTTACCCGAGAAAGACGTAAATCAGCTAGTGATAAAATGAAAAGTCCCTATAATGTTAATGTTGAAAAGACTGGGTCCTGTTAAGGTGGCATGGTATGGCTGTGAAATCCCGCCAGAAGAAACGACTAACTCCGAAGTTAAGCATATGCTGGGAAGGGCCATAAGCTGTGCTTAAAATAATCAATGATATGGTTTGTAGAATCCAGAAGTACAGGTGATCCATGCCAAAGGTCGTCAATCATTGTCATCTTTGGAACTACACTGCTGAAAGAATAGCCAACTGGGTAACTTTGGAGAAGAACTTCACAGCAGAAATTCAACCTTCTGAGGAGTTCAAAGGTCCTGTGGAGACAACATCCAGAGGATCATCAAGGATGAAGCCGTAATTAGATTCACTCCGCCACCTACCTAGGATGAACTTCACCAATGGCAACAAAGGAGGTATGCCATCCCAACTGTATAGTATGCAGTAAGTTCTTCGAAAACAATTGTTTTAGCTATATTGGGAAAATTCTTCGAAAAATAATTCTTCGAGGCAGACATTCACAAGAATTACGTGTTCACTACATAATTAGCACTAAAAATTTCACACACCAGACTAGCTGTAAAATGTTCGTTTCATTTTAATTCCCATAAAAGCAGAAACATGGAACTAAGGTCACAATGCAGGTCAAGTGATAACACCCCGTAATGTCAATGACCTTAACCTCACATGACAGCTGAGCAAATGATGAAGTGATCCGTTTGCTGTGCCCTTTGATGTACCGGTCATATTATGGCGCAGTTTTAGTATAAATAGAAATGGTAATTGTTTTGATGTGTCTACCAGGGACTTAATCACACTCACGCTACCGTAGCCACTTTTCTGGATGTCAGTAAAGCTTTTGATAGCGTCTGGCACAAAGGACTACGTTACAAGTTAACTCAATACGACATTCCCGAACCTCTAATATGTTGGATTTCCAGCTCCCTGACTCATTGTACTGCCCGAACTGAAATCAATACCAACACATCCACGCCTTTCAAACTACTGGCAGTAGTCCCACAAGGTTCGGTTCTAAGCCCTCTGCTCTACATAATCTTTGTAAATGGCATAAACTACCCCCCCCCCCCCCTTCTTACAAACACACAGGCTTCTTAATACGCGGACAACATCTCCCTGTGGAGCACGTCACGCGCCCCCCCCCCAAAAAAAAACACAACTTCTTCTCAACCACATAACCACATGATGCAACACCAGGCGTGTCATATTAAATCCTCTCTAAACAGAAAGATCCTCAAAAGAAACAAGTTCAAAGTCAACAACATCACACCCAAGCTCTATGACTCCAAAATCAAGTTCACCAACACCGTCACTTTCATATTCAACAACAAATCAACATGAAACACACACACACACGCATAACATATTCACGAAAGACACACAAAGAATCAACTACCTCAAGAAAATTAGAGGATATGCAAAAGGATGCGACGCCCAATCACTCATTCTAATTTATAAAATGTACATTAGACCAGTCATTGAATACGGTTATCCTATCACTTTTAACATGCCACAACACTTATACACAAAGCTAGAGTCCATGCAGTCAAAATCGCTCAGTGCCTACCCATATACATCCCTTCACTTACTTAAATAAAATCAGCAAACTAAAAACAGCTAAACAACGATTCACCGACCAGCCACAGTATACTATAAAAAAAGCAGAACAGCGCAATAACCTTTCTGCAAAATTCTAAAACTATCTTAAACCCCAGATTCCGGGCATAAATACATCTCTCCCTTTCACACTTACACAAACAAGTCACCTTGAAGTTATACCACACAGAGCCTACCTGATCACCGACCCGTTCAACTGACTCACCTGATTAATGACTCATCCCGATCATATGCTCTCATTCAGTCTATTCTCAACGATCGACTCTTCACCACATCCTTCAGTTTCATATACCAACTCCACCCAGAAGAACCTTTCAGCATCTATACCATCGTCCTCTCCCGTGACTCCCTGAAGCTCCTTCCAACCCCAGAAACCTCTAACTCTAACATGTTAAAAATAAACTCCACTTTACTTGTAGTGTCAAATTCTTATTTTTAATTTATATTTTAGTTTTCATTTCTTTTATTTGCGAATTTCATGTCTTTATGGTATGTATTTATATTAAACAAATCATCACCACTCTATATCTTGTAAAATCTGAATGTTGTACTACGTACTATAATACTCTGTAGAAATTTATCGTATCTCTCCCCGTTTGTAAAAACTGTTGTTATTTGTACGTAATCTTGTATATTGTTATGTCCTACGTGTCCAATAAAAAAATAACCTCGATCCTCTACGAGGCGGAACGCTCAACCACGGGGCATGCCCACAGTGTTACTCTCCCTCGCTCGATCTTCGATTCGGTGAGAAAAACTTCCGAAACAGCCTATGAAAACATTTACGTCACTGTAGATACATCTTCACAAACTGTCCTCTGCTTTTATTGTCTCCCACTCAACACCAGCCAGCCAAAACAAGCTGACCAAAACCTCTCCACTTGATGCAAAACAACACCTCAATCAAGAGCGGGTTGAAGAGGAATTCCTGAACATCTCTGGTTCAATACCTGATCGCTGTCAACTTTGTTTGTTTGTTTTGATGTGTTAGTGTCTGCTATCACTGCTGAGGAGTGTTGAATAATCTGAAACGTCCAGAGAAGTGTGTTTGAATAGTGCTATGACATAGGGCCTGTTCTGAGGGTGAACCCTTTCCCACGGTAGAACAAAACCCAGCCATATTTTTTAATGCATTGGTATGTTAGAAGTATGAAATGGGTTGTTGGGGAAAAAATAACCCGTTTTCACGTGTATTTATGCATGGATATTCATAGGTACCCCAGGTACAAAAAATGTGCTGCGAAATACCGCATCGAAAATCATGATAATTGTAATAACTCTGTCAGTTTTTGTGATATCTTAATAAAAGTGGCACCAAAATGAAGCTTATATAATGACTTTCAATACTGTATGACATAAGTTATATTATTCGTTTGATTAGTCTGGCATTGTGATGAAATATGTCGTTTCTGGACATGATTTTTTTTTAATTTATACCCTAACACTGGGCCCGGCATGGCCAGGTAGTTAGGGAGCTCGACTCGCAATCTGCGGGTCGCGGGTTCAAATCCCC
The DNA here is from genome assembly GCF_000517525.1 of Limulus polyphemus. Taxonomy (NCBI): domain Eukaryota; kingdom Metazoa; phylum Arthropoda; class Merostomata; order Xiphosura; family Limulidae; genus Limulus; species Limulus polyphemus. The sequence goes on along the minus strand of NW_013665802.1, from coordinate 48,130 downwards.
GTCACACCAAACATGCTCGCCCTTTCAGCAGTGGGGGCGTTATAATGTGACTGTCAATCCCACTATTCGTTGATAAAAGAGTAGCCCAAGAGTTGGCGGTGGGTGGTCATGACTAGCTGCCTTCCCTCTAGTCTTACACTGTTAAATTAGGGACAGCTTGCGCAGATAGCTCTCGTGTAGCTTTGCGCGAAATTCAAAAAACAAACCCCAACACTAATTCCTGTTTAAATTATCTGAAAGTACAATAGCTAAAAAAAAACTCCAAATTAACTAATTCACTACAATGTAGATTAAGGTTCATGTTGAGCTAGTTTGATCAAGCAGCAAGTAAGGTGAAAGACACTCATAAAACATGCAAAAAAGTCATTGAAATGAAATGACTGGTAATTAATAGGTATATATAAATTCACTTGACATTATCCTAGTGCATACACACAAAAAACAGTTTCTTCAGTGAGGTGTAATACATGTTATGCATACAGTAATATTTATTCCACATATTGTTAGCCTCCCAAACATTGAAATCTTTATCATGTCACCGCAATGTATATGATTTATTTTACCCTAAAAAAAGCCAGTTTTCCTTCAACCTTGGTATAGATATATGTTAAATAGCTCGTTAAAACATCAATAATAAACCTTGTATGAGTTGACGTGAAATGTTAGTCAGTTAGATATTGTTAAATAACAAAGGCCCTACTTTAAACTTCACATCAGTACAAATTTTGTTAAGATATCACAAGAACTGATAATGTTATTGCAGATTTAGTGATTAGGGTTTATGACAAAGCTTTTTCGGTGAAATTTTTGACAAGGATACCTAAGATATCCATGTTTAATAACATGTCAAAATAGGTTAATAATTTCATATTTTTTGGACTTAGGAGATCAGAAAAATATAGTTGTGCCTTGTTCTACCAACAAGAACCTCAAATGATGAAATATTATAAATAGTGTTAGGGTATAAATTTAAAAAATAATGTCTATAAATGGTATATTTCATCACAATGCCAGATTATTATTCATACAGTATTGAAAGTCGTTATATAAGCTTAATTTTGGTACTATATTTGTTAAGATATCACAAAAACTGACAGGGTTATTACAATTTTCATGATTTTTGAATGCGGCGTACCGCAGTACATATTTCTGTACCTAGAGTACCTATGGATATTCATGCATAAAAACACAACCATCCGTTTCATACTTCTAACATACCAATGCATTAAGAAATGTGGTTGTGTTTTGTTTTACCATGGGGAGGGGTACCTTCAATTTTAGGCCCCTTTTTAAGAATAGCCACAGCACTAGAAAGACTGACCATTAGTCATATCAAGTGGCTGTACACAGTACATTGTGTGTGTACTATATCGAGAAAGGTATTATAATGTTATTGTAAACTGGTTCCCCAAAATGTTAATTTTTGTTGAGAGTGAGAAAGGCAGACCTAAGTTAGAGTTGAACAGATATGTATTTGTTAAAGACAAACAAGTGAAGAAAAATGTTTATTGGAAATGTGAGCAATTGGACACAAAATGCAAAGGTTATGTGATGACAGCTGGTGATAACGTTAGTTGAGAGTGTGTTGAGTACAACCATTCTAGCGAAGCCGCTGGTATTGAAGCTAAGAATGTAATGCACAGCTATCGAAATAATTCAATGAATACACGTGATGCACCAAATTATATTGTCTCACACGCATCCTTTGGACTCAGCCAAACTGCGGAAGCTAACTTACCATCTGTAGACAGCATAAAAAGAACTATTCGTAATTTACGCGGGAAACAACATCTAGGGTTAGTTACTCCAAATTATCGAAGATATATTGTTTTTCCAGAAGGGTACACTAAAATTAAAAATGGAGAACACTTTTTAATGTTTGACTCTGGTGTGACAGATGATCGAATATTGATTTTCTGTACAAGAAGGAACCTACAATTACTGTAAAGTTGTGATCATTTGTATGCTGATGGAACAGTTAAGACCGTTCCAAATATTTTTGAACAATTATATACGATTCACTGGCTGCAAGGAAGCGTTGACGTCACTTTAATTTATGATTTTTTGCCGAATAAAAATGAACATACATATATTACTTTTTAGAGAGATAAAGGAATTAGTACCTGCCTTAAATCCCATGTCTATACTAACAGATTTTGAACTTGCAATGATAAATTTAATTAACATTGAATTTCTACGTGCAGTTAATCGTGGGTGCTTTTCCATTTTTGTCAGTGTAATTATCGTAAAATTAGTGAAAATGGACTCAAGCACAGATATGATACAGACTTCGCTTTAACGATTCTCATGATATCTGCACTACCGTTTATTCCTAGAGACCACGTTGTAGAGATATCCAACTTTCTTATTGATGAAAACATTTTTCTACCCGAAGATCAACCTGAACATACTTGGATTGGACGCCGACCATCTGTATGAGATGTGGAACTGCTATGAAAGAGTGCAGCAGGACTAGTCAAAAGCTAACAATTCTATAGAAGGATAGCGTCGTGGCTTTTTGGAAAAGCTTTCTGCAAATCATCCAAATATATGGAAATTCATTTCTGCGATAAAGAGGGAACAAAGTCTGAACGAACTAAATATTGAGCAACATTTGATTACTTGTGTGGTATTGCACATAACATAACATAAATTATTAATTATAACATGGATAAAATAAATAATTAATATTGTTTTTTTAATATTTTCAGTAGTCTATTAAATTTGCTTATTGTAATACCATGATGTAATAATATTCTTCATTCTGATTAAATATATCATTTTTTTACATATGTATGTCTTTTCTTGTATATTAAATAATATCGGTTCACTTCACTTCGAAAGTTCATAGAAAGGTAAGTTATATGCCTTTTTCTAATATTTTTTCTTAATTTTCTTATAATACATTAATTTATAATTAAAAGACGATTCAAAAATTAGACATTCGATTGACTGTTATTTCGAAGAACCGGTTTGCGAAGAATTTTCCGTAAACCGCAGTTAGTGTTACATGGAAACGTGGCTTACAACTGTGTTCAGTAACGGCAGTTTGTAAAAACGTTATGGAAGAAATAAACTTTATCGATATGTGAATTAATTATACGTTTAATTATTTTCACCGGATAATTTAAAAGAACTAACCCATGAAAAAAACAACGTTACAACAGTATTATAGGCTCAGCTGTGATATCAACTCATTTCATTTAGTTATAATGAACTTTTCCCAGCAAAAGACTTCAACAATTAAAAACTTTATGTGATAACAAATTCAAATAAGACTAGACATCTGAACAAAAACAGAAGTTTTCTTAGAATAAACACTTAACCCAATTTTCAACAGTCTAAATAAACATTTAAATTATTAGCACACTTCTAAGACATAATGTTAATATATCTTTTTGCAGGTGCCCAGGAAATGAAAATACAGTGGGCAAAATATGGACTCGAAGACGAAAATTTTGACTTGTTGTATCAAAACTTTTCTTCAAAATGTTCAGAGTACAACCTGTAGGGTTTTGTTGGATGTCACTTGTCTCTCCGAATAATTACAATATTTTTTTCAACAGTTCGGGTTGTCTCCCTGGGAAGCTATATAAAATTTGAAAATGTGTGAAATCAATTGGGTTGAATTGGGTATCATAGTGAAACTAAAACAAAACTTCGAACTTATAAACGTAAACCATATGTTTTCAAAAGTCAAGGGCCCGGCATGGCCAGGTGGTTAGGGCGCTCGACTCGCAGTCTGTGGGTGGCGGGTTCGAATCCCCATCCAACCAAACGTGCTCACCCTTTCAGCCTTGGGGGCTTTATAATGTGACGGTCAATCCCACCATTCGTTGGTAAAA
>NW_013665802.1:41484-43285 GCF_000517525.1 Limulus polyphemus | reverse complement strand
CTCTAGTCTTACATTAGGGACGGCTAGCGCAGATAGCCCTCGTGTAGCTTTGCGCGAAATGCATAACAAACAAAGAAACATCAAAAGTCAAAGTTAGCATCAGTTAAGTAAAGTTACTGCCATCAGGCCTTGAAAGTTAAGTTGCTATATCTGAAAATATAATAGTTTGGCAGTTGCAAAATAAATCAAGATGAAACGCCTCGGGAACACTTCTTGGTCTATTGTTACAATTCCACGCAACATACATTTTTATTTTACATTAGGTACAAGCTACAACTTAAAAACACTACAGACTAAATTACGACTTGGTAACTGAAAGTGTGACAATGGATCAACGAGACGGCCACTTGATAACTTCCAGTGCATTCAAGTGAAAGGGTTAAATCTCAATTCTCTTCGGTATAGAGATCAGTGGTGTAAACACGTATTGCAGTTAAAGTGTCGTTAAACCAAAAATATTACTTCGTACAACAATATGTGACATATTATAAGATCACACACTTACACAAATGAATGACTGAATGCCAAAAATAAGCTATATAGAGAAGAGAGAAAAGAATTAGAATTCAGTAATGTCTTCTTTGATGCAAACTTAAATCAATCTTTTTTTTACGTTGGAAGTAGCCTTAAAATTATAAAGTATCAAGTGCCACGTAAGCATATAGATACATGAGTTATGACTAGTTTATGGCAATCGACTAATTAAGCCTCGTTTTCGAAAATGGCTGATAATTTTATGAAATGGAATGACGTTGATGCTTCGAAACCTTAAATACACGTACTACTTAAATTTCTGTACAATTACATATATAGCTTTCAAGTTGATTGCTCATCCTCGTATACACTCGTATAATAGTCGACCCATGATTTTTGACCAAAAAATCTCAATTTTTCATATATCTCGTGTAAAAGTCGACCTAGATTTTCCAGCAATCTAAGAGAGCAACCTCTCACACTCTATACTGAAAACTTGTGAAAACAAACTAAAACACTTAACTCGGTACCAGGGACCGACCAAGTTACCAATTTTACTTGTATTAATATATACTAGCAGAGATCCGCAAAACACTTCCGGCCAAATATAACATTTCTAGTACAATACAAACGAATTGTAATCGTAGACAACGAAATATGTAAATCCACTTGTATATAGGGCGTACTTTATAAAACTTTAACTTATGTTAGGCCTAAGTTCGATAAAGAGATAAATTAACACTGTAACCTATGTACGTTTTTTTTGTTTTTTTTTACTTTAGTTTAGTTGGGACTAAACTTTACTGTATTAATACTATCGATAAATAAACTTATAATATTATTCTACGACCTAACGTCAAACTTTTTTAAAAACTTTGATAAGTTTTTAATATTCTGTTGTACAAAATGGTTAGTAAAGTATATTTACATTCCCCTTTTGTTGTTACTTCTTATTTCATACAGCAATTGTAGCGACTTAATCACTGAGCTTTGCAGCTCTCTGCCGCAGGCAGACTGTTTGTCGTCGAGTGAATAATGCGCATGCGCGGTTTTTCTTGGGGAAACATTCTAACTACATGCAGCAGGTTCTCGGTCAGGAAGCGTAACGGTCGTACATACAAACAAGCAGAATAATAGTATAGATAGTTTTAATACTATAACTAAAATGACTTCAAATTATAATGTGAAACTACATTTGTTTATCCTAAATATTCTTACGTATTAGAATTTCAAATGGTCTGAAATTAAGTTAACTGATAATATAAATTTAGTAGTTAAATTGTACTTTGGATTTAGTCTTTAAATAAATGCCGATATATAGTCAGTT
>NW_013665802.1:29780-41474 GCF_000517525.1 Limulus polyphemus | reverse complement strand
ATATATAGTCAGTTTGTAATATTTGCCAACAAGACTGATACACAGTTTCTTTTTTAAAATAAACACGTTTTAATATACACACAACAGTACAATTTACAATAACAATTAGTACAAACAGTTATTACAAACAAAGATTTATAAACAAAAGTTTCACAAACTTACAAACAATATAAAGTTTTCTTTCTAGTTTGGAACTTCCTTGATATTGTTACGACAACGGAAGTCACGTGACCCTAGTAACACGTCATGCACTTCTCGAACGTTCACGTCCCTTCCTGACTTCTCGAGAGCTTACTAGATACGGTATTCTTGTATATATAAGAAGGTCACAAAGTGACGGCAACAATGTGTAATTGAACTGAGTATTGTTGAGTCGAGCACGTGAGAAGTTCGTTGAGAATTATAGCGTTTGTTATAGCGCGACTGTTGAAATTAAGTGTATCGCAAAGTTATATTCAGAAAGAATAAACCAATTTTATTTAAGAAAGGGCTTCTATCGGTAAAGTTTCTTCGGAAAGAATTTTTACGGAAAATTAACTAACGAACGGAGACGTAAGAATATCTTATCTAGGGTTTACGGTGAACTACTTAATTACGAGTTGACGGAGATATTTTTCACTTAACGGGAAGCTAGCTAGCTTTGTCTCTCACTGATCACACGACGATTTTTCCACTGGTGACGTTAGGTAATGTTTTCGTAAAAATACTAATGTCCGATGAGAATCCACTGAAGTTAAATAATTTGTAATGTTCAAACTTTGTAAAGGTTCCTGATCAAATATCTGAAGTTTTCCAATTGGTAAGCGTTATAACAAACACAGTTATAGCTTCAGAAGTTTTATAGAACACTGATTATAGCGAACTAATAATAAATACTCTCTTTTGGCGCGGCGCGTTGGTTATAGGCGTGGGAAAATTTTCTAGAAATTTCAGTCTTACGTAACAATACTGAGCTAACACAAGTGTTTACGTACACACATATATTGTTGATTCTTACTCTCGAGTTGTTGTTTTTAATTGTTCACAAAGCTACACAAGGGTTATCTGTGCTCTGCCCACCACGGGTATCAAAACCCGGTTTCTAGCGTTGTACGTCTGCAGACATACCACTGTGCCACTGGGGGCTACTCTCGAGAATCTTCTACAACTTTGGAGAATAGGCGGGAATTTCGCAATACATATTTAACAGTATAAGCTATGTATGTTTCTAAATATAAATTTAATCTAACTTTTATTGTTTTCTTGCCTTTGAACCTTGTCTAACCACTATTCGCGCCATTATAAGTCATAAATCATTGGCGAACGTACAGCTCACGTTACATTCTCAAATTACACTATGCACGAGCTACTTGCGAGCGTACCTCGTCAAACATTTTTATTACATTATTATTACTAGCAGAAATACCAGCCCTCTGGGCAAGTATAACTGCTAGTTACTGCGGAAGGCTATTGGGCCTGCGGCCTTTTCTGTAATTGTCTGACAGTTCTACAAGAATGTACTCATACTTGACATTCAATAATGTTCACCATTCATGAGAAACAGGATTTTATTAAAATTGTAGTTTAAAAATGAGCTATCATCACAGCATTACATCACAGAGTAGGTTTTATTGAATTATTTCTTTGTAGACGCAGTTACCAATTAAAGTGCCTTGCTTTTCTATTGCAACACTCATGAGATTTTCACTAAAGAAAAACTAATATATTTTTTAAAGTTTGTTTTTCGATTGTTTTATATTTGAAAATTTATGCTTTTTTTAAATTTTTTATTGGATAAATCTGAAACTTACTTCTTTTTGTTTGTAATTTTTATTGGTTAAATTGAAACATATCATTTTTGTGGAAATTTCAATTGTTTTATTTATTGCTCAGCTATAAAAATACTGCCTAGTTATAAAGATATTACCCAGTTGTGATTGGTGATGATCGGTGCGGTACTTTCCGAGATCCAAGTTTTGGACGTATACATCGCAAGCTCCGTTGTAATAAGATTTACTTCACGTAATCTAACCTTAATTAACTTCAAGTTTCATATTGTCTTTTACATCAATTGGGGTTTTGTTTCATGTTTTGTGGACTCTTACTGAGCATGCATTTCAACCCCTCGAAAGCATTACTAGTGTAAAAGTCTACCCCCTAACTTATAGCCTAAACAAAAGCCTTTGAATAGCTCAGCACTTTCATCTGTGAACTTGTTATAAAAGCGATAGTGAATCTAATTACTTGTTAAATGAATGATGTGCAATAGAAAGTGGTTGCTGGATCGATCTACTAATTAACTCTCTCACTAGACAAAGTGGATTTAAGAGAAGCAACTCCTGGTGGACATTTTTTTTGGGGGGGGAGGGAATGGGGAGACTTGATGAAGAAAAAACTAGAGGTGCGAGTTTTATTTGGGGGGAATACTCCTCGTAGGCTCAGAAAAGGATCGGACACCTGGTAAGTGTTGTTTACCGTATTTTCTCACAATAGAAATAACGGACATAGGGTAACTTATATACAGGACGACCTTCTAAATGATCACAAAAATTAGGTTTTTACAGCAATTTAAATATTATACTGTTAGTTCTTCGACACCATAAGAACATTAGTAGCAGGAAAAAGCACGGTACTTTGACCTTGTTGGTCTAAAAAAAGAAAATCTAAACATAAACACGACAACTTATCACTCGCTACACAATGACTGCCTTCATAAAAAAAGTTTCTCATACCACTCAAAGTGGTTCGAGCTGCTTTCAAAAGTATTCGTCTAATTTAACAGAACCATTTATCATGTTTGGCTTCTGTAGTAGTTACTCCAGTGAATATTAACAGACGACGTCATTTGTAACGTCCATTCTGACACAGTAACACCAGAACACAAACAAATAACACAAAAGTATAAAGGACCTAAAACTCCATAAACATTACAACATAAAGTAGTTATATCCCATGTCAAATGACCCAAGATATTTTTAAATATTCTGTTTGTTTGTTTTTGCCGTTTATTTTTGTACAGTTTGAATACGTTCGAATGTTCCTTAAAATATCAAACAAAACATCTCCATTAAAACAATAAAAACTTACTGTGTAAATTTTGTTTGTTTGTCGTTTTTACGACATTGTAGTGCTGTGATAAATTCCGTGAGTGACAGAGACAACGATTAACCCTGTTTACCAGAAGTACTATCACGTGAAAAAAGTAAAAATTCCAGAACTTTCTCAAATAACACAAGTTTCTGTACGCGAGTTGATACTTGAACTAATAAAATTCTCCAAACACGTGCACGTGTAATACTGTCATTGTAGAATTGAGTAGGATGGGTTGATTATAAAACGTCTTGTTTAGCAGTCAAACTAAAAACGAGTTTTCAAACAAGGTAAAATAAACGACCTATGAAAAATTATTTCTAAACCATAAGGCTAAAAATAGTAAACTAATTCGATAACTTTTGAGAACGTTTAAGTAAATCAAACTCAAAACAATTTACTAGCACTTTGTGATAAGATAGGCATTGTATCTTACTTAAAATGAGGGAAATTCCATACATTGTGATAAGATAGGTATTGCATCTTACTTAACAATGAGGAAAACTCCATACTTTGTGATAAGGTAGGCATTGTATTTTACTTAACAATGAGGAAAAATTCCATACTTTGTGATAAGGTAGGCATTGCATCTTACTTAACAATGAGGGAAATTCCACACTTTGTGATAAGGTAGGCATTGTATTTTACTTAACAATGAGGAAAATTCCATACTTTGTGATAGGATAGGCATTGTATCTTACTTAACAATGAGGAAAATTCCATACATTGTGATAAGATAGGTATTGCATCTTACTTAACAATGAGGAAAACTCCATACTTTGTGATAAGGTAGGCATTGTATTTTACTTAACAATGAGGAAAAATTCCATACTTTGTGATAAGGTAGGCATTGCATTTTACTTAACAATGAGGGAAATTACACACTTTGTGATAAGGTAGGCATTTGTATCTTACTTAACAATGAGGAAAATTCCATACTTTGTGATAAGATAGGCATTGTATCTTACTTAACAATGAGGAAAATTCCATGCTTTGTGATAAGATAGGCATTTTATCTTACTTAACAACGAGGGAAATTCCATACTTTGTGATAAGATAGGCATTTTATCTTACTTAACAATGATGGAAATTCCATACTTTTCCAGAAAAAGACAAGTTGAAATTTCTCTAGATTGATCCTCAGAAGTCTTATTTTAATATTATAGTCTGTTGTCTTGGTATGAAAGACATTTTACTGACGATATTGGATGATCATCCCCCAGTGATAGACACACAGAAATACGCTTTTATGAAAGTTTCGATGTTCCATCTTAAAGTTAGTTATTTAGGTTTAATCACCCAGGACGCTCACTAAAAGATCTTATTACCCTCAAATATACTGATAGAAGAGTTTTAAATCCTGTTTAAAAGTTAACAAGATGGAGCAGGTATTATCTATAGAGAAAAACAAAGGCAAAGGCAGCTAGAAAGAAGTCAAATAAACAGTTTCTCGACCAGGCGAATAACAGAATAAACGAAAAGTTTTGAAAAATTCTACATTAAATAAGAAAGTAGAAAGCGCATGGTATACTTGCTTGTAATATCCTAACAACATACAATTAAGGCCGGCAGAAGATAATTATCAGATATAGACATGCCTTTGAAATACCAGCTCTTTGTCTTACACTGCTAAATTAGGGACGGCTAGCGCAGATAGCCCTCGTGTAGCTTTGCGCGAAATTCAAAAAACAAACAAAATACTGAGTACAATATTTTAAATTGATAAAATGCTGACAATTATAACATACAGTTACGATTGTCTTGAAGAAGAGCTAAATATATATAAACAGCTATATGTGTTTGTGTTGTTGGAGAGCTGGTATTTCAAAGGCAGAGCTGGTATTTCAAAGGCGAAAACTACAAAAATTACAAAACTACAAAATTAAAATGTCACGCGATTTTTGAAACAGATAAACAATATTATCATCGTCAGATTTTGCCCAACTAATTGTGTCATCTGTTTATGATTCTCATAATAAATTCCAATAATAAGCACTATAATTATAGTTCCCGAGCAAAATGTCGTCATGACATGAATCGATGATGAAAACAAAAGCTAATTAAAACAATTACAATGAAAAACTAAAGAAATTTTTATATTTATATTTTTACCAATAAATATTATTAACCAACTTAAGGTTTATATTTTCTTAAAATAAATAGCGCAAAAGTAGCTCTACGCGAAATTCAACAAACAACAACTTTTCATAATTCAATTATATTATCATGGATATTAATACACTCTCTGAGAAGAGCTAAATCATTTACAGTGAACTAAAAACAGAAAACTCATTTGAGTGGCTGATCAGCACTTTACTTACATGAAGGAAATGCATGTGCATAATATTTAAATATTTTAAATTTAGCATGCTATTTATTAAAGAAATAGTCTACTTCCAGGTGTCGCATTCGCAATGGTTCTACAGTTTTGAATTACATAATGCATAAATATTTTCTTTTTTAAACTCTTTCTTCATACGTATTCAAATTCCAAGACATACCAAAGAGAATATATTGTATATGCTTTAAGATCTATAAGACTGATGTTCATATCCACGTAACAAGACAACATAGAAAGCCAACCTCAAGCTGTACGTACGACTTTGGTTTGTTTGTTATGAATTTCGCGTAAAGCTACACGAGGGCTGTCTGCGCTAGCCGTCCCTAATTTAGCAGTGTAAGACTAGCGGGAAGGCAGCTAGTCATCACCACCCACCGCCAACTCTAGGGCTATTATTTTACCAACGGATAGTGGGGTTGACCGTCACGTTATAACGCCCCCACGACTGAAAGGGCGAGCATGTTTTGTGTGATGGGGATTCGAACCCGCGACCCGCAGACTGCGGGTCGAGCGCCCTAGCCACCTGGCCATGCCGGGCCCTGTACGACTTTGGAGTTGCTTAATATGACAGCTGGTAAAACTTAGACAACTTAATTGATACAGGTTCTAAAGAAACAAATATTATTTTATAGAAACACGTGTATCTTTTGAACAGCTGGCTTTAAGAACAGATATTGGATTTTTCGTTTCTTATTGGATAAAAAAATATATAATTCATGAATGATTCTTAACAATTAGTCCCAAGACCACCTGCAAATGACATCCACGATATAAATTTGTAATAAAACGTTTGTATCTTATTCATTATCTGAGTTTAAACTTTTTTTTTGTTTTCTTCTAATTTGAACTTACATATTGTTTACACAGTTTTCTTCGTGCCCAGTCAACATTACATCAACCTGATGAATGACGTATATTAATGTAAAGCTGTTTGATCTTCTACCTAAATTACTATCGCGCATGGAAAACGATTATTCGCGTGATACTGGCATCTACCTCCATTATTTATATGCAGAAACCTGTTGAAGCTATCAAAACTTAATACCAACTCAATGCAAATATTTCAGAAACCAATTTTTCATATTTCGCTACACTTCACGTTTACTTTATTTTTTGTAGCCAGTCTTGCACCTGTCGAGGACGGTTTTGTACATTTTAGTACATTACCACAGATATTTTCGGCCTCATTACATTAGTTACAAGCACTTCACATATTATGTCTTCAAGATTCAGATGTTTCTAACCATCTAGAATACATATTGATATTCAATTTTGCAGCATAAAAAACACTTTTTTCTGTTTCACTTAAGATGCAAAGAGAAATTGGCTCAAGTTTGACCTTTGTGTGAGTGATACTGCAATTATCCACGAACGCCATGAATAGGAGATAGGCTTACATCCATGAATAACGCAATCACTGTCAATAAATGGCAAACTCGAATCATTGCCAATGGATAACTGGATAATCGCAACAAACTCATTTAAGAAAGACGTCGCATATAACGATACACACTATATAATCAGTGAGTAGAAGAGAGAGAGGGTGGAGAGAACATTATTTTCATAAGTGTAATCTACCATATAGCATAACATGATGAAACAGAACAAGCCATTTGATTGAAGTCATGTCTGCTACTGTAAAGCCTTCATAACTCCTGATGATAACTTGGTTAACGTCGAAACATGTAGAGTTCACATTTTAGAAATGTTTTTAATTGTGTGACGATTTTAACGTTGTGTGTTATTTATGTATTATTTTAAGTCTGCATACCCACTAGTGATAACTGTTCTACATACTTTACAATAGTGTATGTATGGTACAACCATTTTCTCAACTGTTCATTTTTAACACGTAATACACCCCCTGGAGTACACATATTTTCTCAGTCCCACGGGGCTATTTAAGCCGAAAAAAATATAATTGGCTAAACTTTTTGCATTGCTTCTCTAATAAAGTAACGGAGCTAAATCCGGGGTCTTTCTGTACCTACTAAAATTCTACCAATATTCTATAATATTCTGACAAGATTTGGATTTTCCATTCGTTTGTTTCAAGAAAAAGATTGCCAAAATGGCACCATTAACATGTAAGTGTAAACATGCCAAGTGTGGAGTATGTGGAAAATGCTCTAGGTGTGGCTGCAATCATGATGGCAAAAGCGTAGAAGAGAAAATGAAACACAAAATAAGTCTTCAGCCTGGTTCAAAGGTACAGAAGACAAGAAGTATAGCAACACAACGGAAATATGTTGAGCTTCAAGATTGAGGGAACCAAGACTTGCTCATGCAAGCCACAGATGTATGAGATTTAAAAATTGAGTGACCTACGGACAGCATTTTCGATTAATTCTTCATATTATTCCCATTTTCCAAGCAGCGAAGTTCGACAAGGAACACCTGTTGAAGAAATATCAATAAAAGATATTCCATATTACATGCAGATGGTTTCCTTTGTGTCAGTAGTGTTTGCAAAATTTTACAAAATTGTTTTCCCATCAGATCCAAATCAACTTATGGGCATAGTGCTGATCGATTACCGAAAATTCACTGGTAAGATTGAGATGATGTCCAGCTTAAACCTATGTCATGACATTTGCAGAATGCAAAAGATAATGAGTGGAAGTTCAATACAAAAAACGTGTTGATGGCTTCGTTATGTCACCATTTCCAACTGGGACAAATAGAGGCATTGTACAAAAACACATTGCCAGATGAGAAACATCCAGGAAGGAAAACGTACACAACTACGCGGAAGCATTACAGCACGTTGGCATCTGGGCAAGATTTGGTAAAAGTAAAAAAGTCATTCATGAAATATGATACTTCCATTATGTCAGCTGCAGTCAGAAAATGAAAAGCAAGATCAGCCAAATCAAAAAAAAAAAAAAAAAGGAAAAGGCAAGCAGCTGAAGGAGGAGCCCAAGGAGGTGTTTCATTATGAATTCTGTACTTGTTCGAAGATCAACATAAGTATTCATCCCAAAAAACAACAAAATCGTAAAAGAATTGTCATTTATTTGCGTGTGTTTTCATTTATTTTCATGAAAGAAAGAAGGAAAAGACAAAAGGACAAGGAAATAAAGAGAAAAACGATCTGGAAAAGGGTGCACTTTCCGGAAAATGTCGTCGAAACTGCAATTTTCAAACGATCATACAACTTCGAGTATTTATGCCTGAAAAAAAAAAACACCCTTGAACATATTTTTCACTGTTCTATTTTAGTATTTCAGTGTTCAATTTCCGCAGTTAACGTTCCACAGAAATCGGCAATACATCAGGAAATGTTGCCACCCCGAGGTATGAATTACGTGTTAAAATTTACTCATACATCAATACTGAATCAAGGAAAGTTATTCAACTCATTTTTCTAAAGATCAAATTTAAGTGCATTTGACAGTCAAGAAAGGCTTCTCAACTCATTGTTTTAAAGATATATTTTAAATGAATATTAGATTCTCAATTCATTTTTCTAAAGACCAGATTTAAACGAATATTAGTTAAGGAAAGCTTCTTTACTCATTCTTTTATAGACCAATTTCAAAGGAAAGTTAGAGCTAGGAAAGGTTTCTCAACTCATTCTTATGAAGACCATTTTCAAGTAAATATTACAGTAAAAGTTCGTTTGGTTGGTTGGAGTTTCGGGCAAAACTACACGAAGGCTATCTGCGCTAGTCGTCCCTAATTTAGTAGCGAGGGCAGCTAGTCAACACCACTACCTGCCAACTCTTGGGTTACTCTCTTACCATTGCTTGTCACATTATGGGATTTATCGTCACATTAAAACATCCCTACCACTGAAAGGGTGGGCATGTTTGGTGTGACGGGGATTTGAACCCACAAACCGCAGACTGCGAGTCTAGCGCCCTGACCACCAGGCCATGCAAGGCCCTACGGTAAAAGATGGGTTAGCTATTCATCTAGTGAACGTATATATGATCAACCCAGATCTTTACAAACTAGCTTGCATGTGCGTGGGTTTACGGCAACGACCGTTTCTCAAACAATTAAAACACAAATTTACACGTCGTTCATTTGGAGAGTTAGTTGAAAATCTAAGAAACTTCACAAATAAATAAATAACTTCAGTCGTCACCTATGATTTCCTTGAAAATGTTACCATTTAGAAAAACGAACATTTTAAAAGTAAGCAAAGATTTGCCTTTGGAATGATAGCTACTTAACAGTGGAGGAACTTTCGAAGTACAGTTTCGATCCTACGAAGTTGTTCATATGTAATATACAAATCGCTTACATCTAGTTGAAACATATACATACTGTACTTTCAACAGTAGCACAAGAAAAGAGTAAACTTCACTCTCTAAGGATAAATAACAAGGATGGTCCTGGATTTACAGGAAAACGTATAAATACATTTACAACCTTCTGAATACTATTTGTTGATTGTCCGCGCTGGCTCTAATCATGGTGCAAGGCGGTTTTTATTGAGCCAGATATGTACCGATGTTATAAAATAGTCAAGTTATTCTAAACACTAGCAATCAATGTTAAAATACAGAAAAGTTACTCTAAATACTTCTAATCAATGTTACAAAAAGACAAGCTATTCTGAACACAAGTAATCAATGTTAAAAACACTCAAGTTATTCTAAACTCTAAATATTGCTAATAAGAGTTAAAAAAACAGACAAAATATTCTCAATACTTATAATCAGTGTTCACAAATAGTAAGTTATTCTAAATGCTTGTAATTGATGTTAAAAAACAGACAAGCTATTCTAAATACTGATAATCAATGTTAAAAAATAGACAAGCTATTCTAAATACTGATAATCAATGTTAAAAAATAGACAAGCTATTCTAAATACTGATAATCAATGTTAAAAAATAAACAAGCTATTCTAAGTACTAATAATCAATGTTAAAAAATAGACAACCTATTCTAAATACCGCTAATCATTGTTAAAACGAAAAGCTATTCTAAACACTACTAATCAGTATTAAAAAAAAAGAAACAAACTCTTCTAAATACTGTAAATGCTGCTGATCAATGTTAAAAAAGAGACAAGATATTCTAAAGCTTGGTAATCAATGTTCTAAAACAGACAAGTTATTGTAAATTATTAGTAAATGTTAAAACAATCGACAAGCTATTCTAAATACTTGTAATCAGTGTTCAAAAATAGGAAAGTTATGCTAAATACTTCTGATCGATGTTAAAAATCGACAAGCTATTCTAAATACCACTATTTAATGTTTAAAAACAGAAACGGTATTCTAAATAATGGTAGTCAGTGTTAAAAAACAAACAAATTATTATAAACGCTGCTAATCAATGTTGAAAACAAACAAGATTTTCTAGATAGTGATAATCAATTTTAAAAACTATATAATCATATATTATTTCATTGTTTCATTTCTGGTTGCTAGATGGCAGGACAGATTGTTCTTATATAACTATACTTTGTGACTTTCATTGCACAAACACGATATCTGATAAAACAATTTCAGTAAAAATAAATAAAGAAAGAAAGATCTAAATTGACATTCGATGTATCAAATAGATTAATTATTTTTGCAACTGACAGATCTGTGTACATATTATTGATGTCTAAGTTTAAAAACACCAGCTGATGGAACACAGCTGATTCAAAGTTATGGCCTTAATCTGAATGCAGTTCATATGGCATACCAAACCTGAAGAAGAAATCACTAATAGCTGAAGCTACAGTTGTAGCTTCCTGATTTGGTATTGCATATGCCTCAGGCCACTTGGAGAAATAATCCATCATCACACAAATATATCTGTTTCCAGCACGAGTTTGGGGCAAAGGACCAGCAATGTCAATGGCTACTCTTTCCATTGGTGCACCAACTTGATATAACTTCATTGAAGCACGTCCCTTATGCTTGGGTCCCCTTTTAGCACAACATGTACTGCAGGTCCTGCACAATTCTACCACATCTTGACTCATACCTATCCACTAAAATCTCTGTCGTAGGTGACTCAATGTCTTCTTAACTCCAAGATGTCCTCCTGTTACAGTATCATGGGATTGACGCAACACAACTTCTCGTAACTTTCTCGGTATAATCGTTTGCCAGATCGTCACTTTCCCATCTGCAGTTTCCCATCTCCGGAGAAGAATACCATCTTTAAGCCTCAACTGGTCCCATTATGCCCAATAGTTCTTTGTCACGGGGCTTAGACTAGACACCTTCTCCCAAGCAGGGTGTAAAACACTTGCTTTTAGAAAATCAATTATTGGCTTCAAATCTTTGTCTTGCTCCTGCTCTGATTTTATATCTATACCTGGTTCCATTTC
>NW_013665802.1:18682-29398 GCF_000517525.1 Limulus polyphemus | reverse complement strand
GTGCAGTTGGGTAGGCTTTGTGTGCCATACTTTCCAAATCCTGTGCCAGCTCTTGCAGGCTCTCCCCCTTAGCACGGACTCTAGTCCTAAACTGAGCCCTGTAAACTTCGGACTGATTTTGGGTTCCATACCTGAGTTCTAGAGCTGCTACCAGTGTTCTATAGTTGTGCCTGTCGTCTGCTGATGTTGTCCCTTCAGGTTCGTTGCCAGATATACTGCTTTCTGCTCCTCTGTTCATCCATTCGTTTCCGCCAGGAGCTCAAATTGTGCTCTATATGCTTCCCACTGTGCCTTCCCATCGAATTTTTGTGGCTTCCTTCCTTCGTACTAGATCACCCCTATTTCTGACATTCATGTCTGGGATGTGACTTCTGACAGGACTGAAGATGTCTGCATTAGGGTTTAGCTGCGGGGTCTGGAAGGGACTTCCTGTTGTCTGGGGTTGATTAGGTCGAAGGCTAATATATCCTCCTTGTGTAAAAGACAGTAAATCATCCTTTAATGTATTTAATTCACTTTGAAATTTACTCATCTTTTCCATTTGTGTATGCTGGCTTTCTCTCAACTGTTGGAGACTTTCTTCTTGTTTATTTTCTTTCTCCTCCAACTACTGCTGTAGTCTCTCTTCTTGCTCATTTTCTTTCTCGTCCAACCACTGCTGTAGTCTATCTTCTTGTTTCATTTCTTTTTCCTCCAACAAATGCTGTAATCTCTCTTGTTTATTTTGCTGTTCGAGCTGCCACTGTTGCAGATTTTCTTGCCACTGCTGTTGTCTCTCTTCTTGTTTCTTTTCTTGTTCTTCTTATTTTTTTCTTTTTCCTCCAACAACTGCTGTAATCTCTTTTCTTGTTTCTTTTCTCGTTCTTCTTATTTCTTTTATTTTTCCTCCAACCACTGTTGTAGTCTCTTTTCTTGTTTATTTTCTCGTTCCTCTTGATTCTTTTGCTGTTCTTGTATTGCTGCCATCAAATCTGCTAAACTGTAGTTTGATTTGCCACTTCTCGTTTCCATCTTATTTTTTCTTTTCAGTTCCACTCTCTGACACCAGTTTGTTGCGTATCTGCTTGTTTGTTAATTTCCGGTATAAATTCTTCCCGAGGAACTTCAGCGATACAAGTCCTTTCTTAAATAAAACTAGTTTATTCTTTCTCAATATAACTTTGCAATACACAAAATTTCTACAGTTAATTTAACTTAAACACACCCTATAATTCACAACGATTCACGCACTTTACTTAAAGTCACTACCACTAGCTTGACTCAATTATCTGTCTATCTGCATATTATCTCTCCCCTTTATTTGCTGGACTTATATACTAAAATAGAGGGCTCCTAGAAAAGACTAGAGTTGCCAGGAAAAGTCAAGATCCTTCGAGAATCTCATGACGTGTTACTAGCGTCACGTGACTTCCGCTGTCATAACAATATGAACAGTAATCGCTTTTATAGTGTCACATCAATATTGTAATATTATCCTCACTCCTAGCTACCTTATACCCCCTTGGTGGCTCAACAGTATGTGTGAGGGCTTATCACGCTAAAAATCGGGTTTTGATACCCGCGCTGAGCACAGAGCAAATAGACCATCGTGGAGTTTGGTGGTTATCCGTCCACATACTTCTCTGATTTCTACTTCCGTTAGGCATAACACTTAAATTATATCGTATATTCACATTAGTACTGTATCTTCCTTTTTAAAATTAGTTATTTAATAAACAAAGAAATAATAACCGTTTTCGACACGAACAGTTATTTAAGTGTTTTGTATGCTGAATTGAGAGACGACATGGTCCACGTGTCACTTTACCGGCTTGATACCTTTGCTTCTATTGGTCTGAGAAACGTCTTTTACCTGTAAGGGATTAATTTAGCTTAAAATCCATAAAAGATATAAATAACTTAGTGGTTGCTCTAAGTGTCGTAAGTATATTTAAATTTCAAATTAAATATAACATATATCCATGTCTCTGCATAATTAGTAATTGGATTTCATAGTACATGATCCACAACAATTACAAAAAGTTATAGTCTTTACAGTGATAACTAAATTTAGTAAAGTTGATGAAAGTTACGCCACTGCGCACGGAATAGTACAGACTTCACAGTAGCAAAAGACTACGTACCACCAACCAGTCCATCTGCTAACATCAGCTGCACAAGTCTTACTTCCGTGCCTGAGGGCTTAGAACCAGTTTCTATGATAGCTGCACACCACGCGCGCTGAGAGGCGGAGTTTTCCCACACTACGCACGAGCCAGGGTTATGGGAAGAAAGTGGTGGCACGTGCAGTTCTACCAGCATCTTCTAGCTCAGATTACCCCCTGATTGATCTGTAAGTCACAGACATAATACTACACCTACGCGGATGGCCAATCAGCTTTAAGGAGTTATGTTTATCTATGCTTCTACATAACTGGTGGAATTTGTTCCGCTGTATCATTGTCAATACAGCTTGAAATATACTTCTGCCAAATTCCAATGCATGTGATACATACCGGCAAATTTTAGAAACACAAAGTTGCTTTCATATGTTTCTAGGGTATTCTGTAATTATAATAGTTAAACATTTTGTAGGCTTATACCAACATATGTTATAAATATTAGTAGTTTTAATTAATGTTTACACTTATAAAAATTATTATGCACTGTTAGCTTAATTTGTGGATTGGATTTAGGAATAACGTAAATATAAGTTGATCAAACCTATTGAGATTTTTACAGATTACGGCCGAAAACGTTAACAGCTACGGTACCCATTCGATAATACAAAGCACTTTAATCATTATAAATTTTACTTTCCTTTGGAATTAAATAACATTAAATACTTCTAGTTAGTTTGTTAATCAAGATTAGCTTTTTAGGTTTATTACTTTTTTATTCTGGTCTACATATTTTGCTTACTTCTGATGTTTTGATACCACAAAAACAGCGAAGTCATAATGCATCTTGTGAACTGTGTAATAAGCAAACACATATTTTTGTAGTGAATAAAAATATACTTAAAAATATATTTATATTCCTTCAAGAATTTACAACTGAAACTAACGAAATATGTGAAGAACGAATAAATGTATGATATGCATAAAACTAGGTAGATTTAAAATAAAATTTCATACGGATAACATTAAAAATATTATCAGTAACGACATGCAACCCTTTGTGGCGCTTCCTTACCTAATCTAAGCAGCGGGTGCTGCGCCCGCCACTGTGATCTAGTGTGGGAAAGAACTCGCTTCGCTGTTCTCACACGCCCGACCAACATGCTTCATTGACCTTATATAAATAACAATCAAGTCACGCGTTCACGTTCCCACACATGCACTTGTTGAGTAGTCCCGAGCAGGCCACACAACAGGGGTTATGATTTAAGCTGAGAAACGCAGCTGTTAGACTCGCATTCCGTTACGAGGTGTCTGAAGAAGGAAGTTAGTGGTCAACGTGAAATATAAGTTATGAGTGCTTGAGCTGGACGTTTGAACTGTTTTCACTTACAGTATTTTTGTTTACGAAATTATAAGATAAAATGCCCGCAGAAAAACCGCCATCAAAAACTAGTGACTACCGACGGGTAAGTTTTCAATGTTTCGTGTTTAAATGTGGGAGTGATTCAATAAAAATGATAGTTTTAGTCACTTTCCAGTTCAAGTTTATAATATTATAGCTAGTTCTTTCGATAGAAATACGTAAGTTCCAGGCCATGAGCCTCAACACTTGCGATAATAAACATATAATAATTAGTATTAAATTTAAAAGCATGTTACTACTGGCTAGTACTAGTAGTAGGGGCGTCGCTGGACATCAGTCCATGCCTCGGATGTAGTTCACACTCACGGTGCTTTGGTTTTCTTACGTACGCTATAAATTAATATTATTATTAATATATTACTGTATAATTATTCTGAATAGTTGCTGTTTCTGGGGGTCAAAGCCCGAAGTTTTTGAGCAGCTAGTGATACCCTTGCTTATTAATAATTAATTAAATACTTGAACCAACTTAATTTTTGATAGTAATTAATAAATTAACCGTGACTTTTCGTTTTAATGAGTTGAACTAGTCTGAAGAAATAAAAAGAAGAAGAAGCATTTTTCAATGTGTAAAAACTGTAACTTGTAAGAAATTTATATTACATTATTTATTAATTATATGGATTACTGTGAAGTTGAGTTACGACTGGAGTAATATTACATACTCTACCCTACGTAAGGGTAATATTAGGTGTGATAAATAGATTATTTTTTCGCATTCAAATTAAAACGGTCGCAGTGTGATGAAGACTCGTCGAATAGGCTTAACTATCACTTTATTCATAATGATATATAGATATATTATCTACTTAAGTGTTTTGGTGTAACGGGTTGCATTTTTGTATTATATTGGTTATGTTTTTTTTTGAATTCGTACAATATTTTATAAACGTAGAATGTTAAATTCCTAAGTCTGCAAGCTATGCTCATACTGTTCTTAACATATGCAGTGCACCCATATTTAACAATATTATTGATTACCATCATCTCGGTTTCTTCTTTTTTTAACCATGGTTCATATAGGCTACAAAGCCCATTATGGAAAAACGGAGAAGAGCCAGAATCAACCAATGCCTCACAGAACTGAAGAGTCTGGTTTTAGATGCGTTACGCGAAGATGTAAGTAATATTTTGTACGAACCTAACTAAATTAATAATGCTCTAGTAAAACTAAAAGTCACGAATATTGGAATACTAAACCTAGACCTGATAACGTATATTTTAATAATTCCACAGTTAGTCTATTATTCTTTTATATATTTTCGAAAAAAAAGATTAAATAGTTTAAACACATAATTACGAAGCCTTAATTAGATTATTAATAATATATAATTTTATTTTCACCCATCAGCCATCTCGCCATTCAAAGCTAGAAAAGGCAGATATCTTGGATATGACTGTCAAACATCTTCAAAATGTGCAGAAACAGCAAGTGGCAGGTAAGTTGCATAATGTTGTCTGTTTCAGTAGCAATGTAAAGTGTATGTTTTGTTAATGTTATACTTGTGAGTGTTTTACTAACGTAAACGCTCGTTTTCTTTATTAGTGTATATTATGTTCATAGTAATGCAATACTAACGAGTTTCAGGAAAACTAAACTTATAAAAGCACAAATCAAGAAGCTTTATTACATTTACAGTGTCTATGATATGTTTACTGCTACGCTGTACGAATATCTTTTAATAGGTGTTGAAACCGAGCACGTGATTAAAGCCACGTCAAAATATCTCGTTTGTTAAATCAAACAGTTGTTTTACGTATTGTTGCGTGTTATTTTATATGAATTAAATTATTATTCATGTTATATATATATTAAGTCAAAGGTCCTCGAACTTTATTCAGTCCAGAAACCTTTTTCTAAAATTTCGGCCTGCCCTCGAACTAACACCAAATTGTTCTATTAACGGCTAATGTCTCGCTGACCTCCCAGGAACTAACTGTCCTGTGGACACCTAGGGGTGTTCGAACTACAGTTCTGTTCCCATATTTTATCTGCCAAAACAGAATTACTACTTTTAGTTCTTGTATCAAATTATGTACAAGAATATCTGGAATAGAAAACGTATTAAATAAAGTTTTATATTTATGCGTGCCGAATCCAGAAGAATCAAAATCTCGTATATTTATATACAACTTTCTTTTCTACGTGTTTTTACACAAAGTTTGCATGTTCAATACTTTTAAATCAAAACCTCAACCGTATTAATATTAGTTATCTTACACTTGTTAGCAACATCTTTCTTCCTTCAACTGTCGTTTAGAAGTTAAGCTAAAAGCTACACAATGGGCTATCTATGCTCTGCCCACCAAAGGTATCGAAACCCGGTTTCTAGCGTTGTAATTTAGCAGACATGCCGCTGTGCCACTGGGAGACAGTACTGAAGCTTATCTTCTTTACTATTGTTAGCTAATACTATACATCAGTATACCTTTATAATTCACAATCTAAATTTAAGCGACCAGAGTTCATATATTGAAATAAAATTTTCATAATCTGCGTATATTCATAACATAGATTAAAAACTTTGTACTTAACATTATACTAGAAGCTTAAAATTAACAGTGATTTTAATTTTGTGTGAATTATGTCGAGACTTACTTTTTCATGTCAGCTTCAGTAACATGTATCTCTCCTATTTGTCTGCCCATCTATGTAGTATGTTTTACAAATGTCATAATTGATTCACTTCTTTCTTTCTCTAGCTGCTATCGCAACGGACCCCACCGTTCTTAGTAAGTTCAAAGCTGGGTTCAGTGAGTGTGCCTCCGAGGTTAGCCGCTATCTCAATAGAATAGGAATAGAGCAAAATCTTCGCCAACGTGTATTGAACCATCTGGGAAACTGTGTTTCAACTCTCCAAACACCAACGCTGTTCAGTATAGCAGCCACCACAGGCATAGCTTCTGTTGCCTTTCCGGGAATGAACTCTTCCATTTCAGATGTCGTTAGTCATTTTCAACCACTGGGAGTCCAGATACCCAGTAACATATTCACTACAAGTTCTGATAACATGGTTCCACCCAGCACCTTACAGAGTATGACAGTAGGGTTGGATATTAACAATAATGTTCTCAGGGCCCCTGGTTCAGCTACAAATCCCTTAACAATTTCTGATAATCTCGAAACAATTTTGGGAAGTCTTCCTCTCATTCCAAGTCGCCTTCCCAACGGAGACATTGCGTTTTTGCTCCCAAGAAAAGCTTTTGCATCTGTTTCTAATGAACTTACTAATAGTATTGTGATAGATTCCAGAATCACGGATGAAACTAATTATAGGGTTAGCACAAATAACACCACCACTCCCAGTTACTCATCCTGGGACCATTCACTGTCACCCGAAGACCCGCGAAGACACAGTTCATTAAGTTGTGTCCCCAGTCCCTGTTCTAGTGATTCTGGTTCTGAAGTCTTCGCTGAATCTTTGATGGAATCGCCAAAAGAATCTTCACTTTCTGTAAGTTTAAGTAAAATTGACCATTCTTCCCAAAGCCTTTCATCCAAGACTCCAAGCGTTGTTCAAGATATCTCACCGTCGAGATTTAACACTTCCGTATCATCTATGAGTAAAAAAGATGTCCAGTCTACCATCGCTAATAAACATCGACCTGGATCCTTAAGTGTAGAATGTGTTTCAAACAACCAGTCAACCATTAATCGTGTGGAGAACTATTTGTCTACTTCTCCACAGAAACTTCTAGAAGATAGAGACCTTGTGATTAGGGAAGTTGGAGTTCATAGTGAACATAATAGTATGAACTCCATGTTCGGTAGTTCAGCACTTGTCAAAAATATATCAAGTGTCCATCATCAGCCAGCTAGATCGGCCGAAGAATCGGATAATGCCGTTTGGCGACCATGGTGATTAACCATAAAGTCGTGCTATTATTTTCTTCTTTATTTAATGTTAAGACAGAATACTAAATCAGAGTATTATAGTTAATTTAGCTTACCATATTTTCATGAAGATTACCTTCCAGACTAAAATCTTGAATCCATCTTTGTAAATTCGAACCAGTTTTTGTGTACATGAAGACTGTTGCATTTCGACATAATGATACATGAAACCATATGAACACGAACTAATGGCTCAATAACATGCTTAAAAATAATAAAAATGTTTTTTCCTCGCCGAATATGAAAAAGTTATTTTAATCATAAGTTTGAAAGCACAGCTCATTAGCCCACAAGTGTAATAAGAATAAATTTTTGACTGCAATTGAAAATAACATTGGATACCATTTGAGTTGTATTTTATATGTTTAAAGTGTGAAGTTGACAATTTTTTTTACGCTTGGTATGAACAGTATAGATCAAAGTGATGAATTTGAAATATTTAGCACAGTGTGTACGGGTGTAGATAATTCATAGGAATGATATTAGTTTAGAGTTTGTAAGTAATATTGGCAAAGGGTTATTCAAAACATCAGATTTCTCAATTTTACAATGTATTTAATTCTCTTGATCTACTTACAACTGTTTTTATTTGTTGATCAAAATGTTAAAAAACTCATTTTAAGAGTTGTGGTGATGAAACTTTTTTATCGTATTGATGTGGATATACAAGTGTCATACTTATTTTACATAATTTTTAATTTTCGGTACATGATAGTTATTTTGCTAATCGTTTACTAATACAAAATGAATGTTGGGCTCATGACTACAGATAGCAGGTGTAAATAAATAACATTTTAAGACTTACTTAAGAGTGGAATTTTATTTATTTGGACCACTAATTAACGACATTTTTTAAGAGATTAAATTGTACTGGATAAAATAATAGGATATCCTAGTGGGATATTTTAATTTTAATAATTAACGCTTTCGTTTCATCCTACTAAACTTTAACGTTTTCCCAACATAAAACTAAAATTTTAAAGACATAATTTTGACATTCAGTGTTTAAAGTAAAATGTTTAAAATTATTATTCACGAAAGTTTTATATTTATACGTGCACTGTTGACGAAGAAAGTGTCTTGCCACATGAATTGGGCAATTATTTGTAGGACGGCACCCTAAATTTTTAAATGTAATATTTCTGGTAAGGATTTTATGTATTTTAAAGATAAATTAGTAGTAGGCCTACCTTCCGTTTGCTAGTATGATTCTCCTTAGACAAAAGCTATCATGTTACTGTGATTCACTGATATCAAAAAATGTTGTATAAATTGTAATATATAAATTTAGTCAAAAATAATTTATCTGTGGTGGTAATATATATATATATATATATGTTACGAAATTTGTTTGGCTTTTTATGTACCTTTTTCATAAATACAGTAGAGAAGGGGATCGAACGACTAGCCCAATAGTCTAAAAGATCCACTATCTTTGTTGTTGTTGTTTTTTTAAAATAAATACTTCACTTACATATAAATCACTTTAATGTTTTGTACAGAAAAAAAGATCCACATTGTTCTGGTTAAAGACTCGCAACTAAATATTAGGAGAAAATAAATCGTACTTACTTATACTCTGGGTGGTAATTTTGGTTACGTCCTTTCAACCTCAACGTGTTTGAGGACAACCAGGGGTGTTCAGAAACTCTTTGGCGCTTCTCTTACACCCCGCTGCTTGGTGAGGGATGTACATTACATATTCGTGAGTATCATAGTTTGTCCTGGATTTGGTTTGATCGGGTCTAGAAAAAAGTCACTTTACGTCAAACAGTATTTTCAATACACTGTGTGATCTTTTATGGCGTGTATGCCTTTTACAAGCCAGGAGGAATAAGTACAATATTATCTGTTATGAGAACTTAATTTTAGGTTTATCACATTTATTTTCAAGAATTGGAAAAGTGTATATTAATAGTATTTCAACCACACTATGTTTGTCATATCTGTTGCCGACGATGCGTTTCGCTCAATCCAGAGCTCTTCTGGTTGGCTGAGATATAAGACTAGGTAGTTTTCGGAACACTGGTTAATATAAGCCACTTGGATACAACAACAATTGTTACTGTGTGTAAGTCTTTTTACAAGCTGTCTAGGAATGATTACAGTTATACTTGTCATAAGCCAATGAATTATGTGGACTTATAATTATAGTTAACTCAAGCAGTTATTAATATAAATAACATCGCTAATACAGTAAAACCATTAACAGAACTCGGTACTAATTTTGTCGAAATACCGAGTTCAACTGTGACTGTACAATAAGAAAAATATTGTACTTTGACAAATTACAGATAGAATTCTCTAGTTTTGATTGACGTATACTCTGGTTTTTATGAGATTGGGTACTGTAACCTAATCTGCCTACGAACTTTTCGTAAGATTTTACGGACGTTATTCGAATTTAGTTTCTCCAAAATCGCTTGTAGTTTGTGGGTCTACATTTAACTTTCTAATGTTTACAGGTGAATATTTTTTGAATTGAAATTATGGTGAAACAAGCTTGTAACATTCAATAATTAAATAAACGGAAAAAAGATAATTTTGTTATGTTAAACACAATATTTTATGGTATCTCTATTTCATTTTTATTTAGTAAGAAAAAAATAACTAGTTTAGGAGCGCCAATGTAACATCTACCGGGGGAGGGGCAATTTTCGTGATACAGTTAACTAATTTTAAATACTTGTGGGTATGCTGATTCCTTTTATTATTAAAAAAAGTGTTCATATTGGTGAATCACCAGTTTTCATTACAAAATTATAGTGAATCCCCAAATCAGAACTAATAAGTAACAGCAAGGTCATAGGTCTACTTGTTCAACTAACCTAATTACCTCAATGATATAGACTATCAAAATTACACAAATTGTCGAATCTTAAACTTAGGCCTTATTTTTGTCTGAATATATTCTGTCAACTAGACATCAAACAACTTCAGTACAATATCACTTACCAGTGCATTCATGATGGTTACTTTGAAATGTAAATATAAAAAGTTTACTTGCATTAGTTAAAAATAAAGTTTGTTTTAAATCCTGTTATCAATTTATAAAAGTGTTGGGTTATGGGATGGAAACAAAGTATGTAATTCAGCTGGGGACACTTCAGCTTATAGCGCCATCTGCGGATCAATAGAAAACTATTATAACTCGAAAATATCGCTAACAGCAAGGGTAACTAGTGACGAATCAATGCTTTTTCATCATTACAAGTGTTGTTTTTTGTAATGTGTTTCATGACATTACATACTCTCAGTTAGACCGATATACTGACTTAACCACATTATTTACACAA
>NW_013665802.1:0-17776 GCF_000517525.1 Limulus polyphemus | reverse complement strand
CGCGTTTCCTATAAACAACGACGATCATCATGATGACGATGATTTTGATGAGGACGATGGTTTTTATGAATTATTGTTATGAAAAAGATATTTGTTCAGTAAAATAGTAAAGAATTCGCTTAAAATTGTTATGAGAGGGTGGGATGGAAGTATTTAAAAACATCTAAATCTACTACAAAGCTTTTTTTGTTTATGTTTTTTTTGTTTTTTGAATTTCGCGCAAAGCTACACGAGGGTTATCTGCGCTAGCCGTCCCTAATTTAGCAGTGTAAGACTAGAGGGAAGGCAGCTAGTCATCACCACCCACCGCCAACTCTTTGGCTACCCTTTTACCAACGAATAGTGGGATTGACCGTCACATTATAACGCCCCCACGGCTGAAAGGGCGAGCATGTTTGGTGTGATGGGGATTCGAACCCGCGACCCGCTGATTGCGAATCGAGTGCCCTAACCACCTGGCCATGCCGGGCACTACAAAGCTACAGCAGGCTATCAGTATCAATTAAAAACAAGATAAAATGAGTCGATTATTTGAAGTTATGAATGTCAATTCAAGAAATACAGGGATCCCTCGATTAATGCGCATTCGATTAGTGCGCTTAAATTTTTTATAACCAATATTCGATTAGTGGGTAACACACATTTCATTTTAACCATAGTAATTGAAAAGTAAGTTTTAGGCACCGAAATTAAAAATAGAAAATGGGTAACTATTTTACTTGTCAAGTTATTACTAGAGTGTCCACCCCGGAAACCCCCAACCCCGTCACCCCGGGGTATTTAAGCGATTTTTTCAAGTATTTTACCCCGAGGCAAAAGGAAAAGTACACGAAAGAAATCTATCGGAAACATCGTAATTTTGATACTTAATAGCAGTGGTGTAGTCCTGCGAAGGAGCGTCGACTTATTGTGCCGTGCTAGTACTGCTTATTGTGTTGCTTTCACATACATGTAATTTGAAATTAAGTAATAAACACAGTAGCTGTTTTAAATAATGAAGTAGGCCTAGTAGTTAAAATGCTTGACTCATAATATACGGGTAGCGGGATCGAACCTCGTGGTCGAATATGCTCACCTTTTCAGCCGTGGGGGCGTTATAATGTCCAACAGTCAATCCAATTATTAGTTAATAAAGAGAACCCCAAGAATTGTCGGTGAGTTGTGTTGCCTAGTTACCTTCCCTAATTTCTATCATTTTAAGATTAGAGGCGGCTAGAGCAGATATCTCCCGAATAGCTTTGCGAGAAATTTAACAAGCAAACAAATAATGAGGTTTATGATTGTACTGTTCTGTACAAGTGGGGAAGTGATTGTGGCGACCCCTAATTCAAACGTTAACACTACACCACCGTTTACTAGGCAAGTTTGATTAAGATTTACCCATTTAGATGCCCCCCCCCCAGTAGCACAGCAGTATGTCTGCGAACTTACAACGCTAGAAACCGGGTTTAGATACCCGTGGTGGGCAGAGCACAGATAGTCCATTGTGTAGCTTTGTGCATAAATTTAAACAAACAAACCATATAGGTGGAATTTTCGTCCAAAGATTACATTTGCTTCATACACATAGTATATGTACTGATAGTTTTACATTTTTTACGAGCATAAGTATAACTGAAAAAAAATCACATTTGTTTCCTTCAACGAAAGAATGTTTCACTTCAGTCCCTTATTACACTACGATCCATCTATGTGATCTGTAGTATATTTAGTTTATTTGTTGTTCCTAACAAAAAAAGTTATCTACATCAAACATGGTAGGCCATAGACCAACACCACTATTACTGGAAATGGCGTTTCCAAACGCCTCTCCAGCTTTCTTCTAGGTTGGAAAAAATTTAATGTTTTAAACAATAGTTGTAGTATTAATTTAAAGCCTCCAAAATGTTGATACAATAGTTTCTACTATTGGTTGGGTTCTTTTGAATTATTCAATAAAAAAAGAAGAATGCAAAGTCCAGTCTACTTAATGATAACGAAAGCGTTTTATTTCTTCGACTAAAAGTTCTACAAGTTAGCTTAATGTTCGCTGATATGCTAAAGTAATAATTAACACTAATATAGTATTTCCACTTACTTACTAAGCCCTCTAGTACGTATGACACTTTCTAACATCTGTATTTATTTTTCGGCAAATAAGCTCAATATTCACAAAACTGAAATAACCAATTAGCTAAGAGTAACAGAGAACGTGACTAACATATTAACTAAGTTAATAATTTATCATCAACTGAATAACTCAATAACTAATAATCATATATTCTAGTTTAACTTACATTTTTTACTGCTGAAATCGTTTCCTAAACATTCAAGAAGATTCTAGTTATTAAGCCCACGCCTACCACGCTACATCAAACAAAGAAACGACTAAATTCAAAAACAACATATAATAATACTATTTAAGAACAACAATTCTATTCTTACACTGGTTAAAGATCTGACATAGACTGGTGGTTAGGGCACTCCGCTCGCAATCTGCAGGTCGCGGGATCGAATCCCCATCACTAAACATGCTTGCCATTTCAGTCGTGGGGGCATTATAATGTGTTGGTAAAAGGGTAGTCAAAGAGTTGGTGGTGGGTGGTGTTGACCAGCTGCCTTCCTTCTTGTCTATGACTGCTAAATTACGGAAGGTTAGGAAAGATAGCCCTATAATAGTTTTGTGCGAAATTCAAAGCAAAGCAAAACCTTCCACAGTTCCTGCGATAAAAGTGAATAAAAAAATTATCAGACTGTAAATTAATACTATACAGCAAAAATAATTAGCATAATTAGATGCCAATTAATATAATAACATTGGTAAATTTTAATGGGTTATTTTAACTAACAACTGTGAGGCACCCTAAAACTTTCAAATGTAATGCTTCAAGCAGTCGCTGTCTTCCTTGTTATTAGGGCGGCAATGACAGTGACCTGAAAACATTATAATTTGAGATAATGAGATGCTTTGATGGAGTATTGTAATTTTTCCCCATTTTCCGGGAAGATGCCGTTAAGTTCTAGGCAACATTTATGAATGGACTATCGACTATTAATGCTGAAGCCTAATTCCCTGAAAAAAAGTAACACGATTCTGAAAAGAGAAACATAACGTTTAACCAACATGACTATCAATTCGAAAATAAAAGATATAAAATTTACAAATGCTAATCAAAAACATATAATTAAAATGATTCTGGTATCAAAAATGGCTTTACTTTCAACTTTCATGCGATCAACGTAGGCTACAGCAGATCATAATAATAAAAAACACGAGTAAGATAATTGTTTTAATGTTTAGCACATGTATAAACGGTTAAATATCAATACACAAAATATGATGATTTAATACTTTTTTAACTAAACGAATGATTTTTTTTATTATCTATGAGGTTAGTTTACTTTTGATCAAAAATTCTTCGTAGCTAAAGGTTCCAGACCCACAGTAGTGCCTGCCATCTAGTGGCAATGTTTTGAGTCGTGAAGTTATATATTTCTTAAATATTATTTGGTTTTAGCTTAGTATACGGATTTAGTAGTAACCTAACTCTCCTACGCTGGCGGAACATAGTAAGATATTATTTAGACTACGGCTTAAAATATCGATAACAAAACGATGTACTCGAGTACATCAATGCATTTTAGTAACCATTATAAGTTTTTGATTTATTTTAAATTGTTTTATGATATTACATATTCCTAGTTAGTTTCGTTATTTAAGTTGTTGTTTTTTATCTATGTAGTTGGTTTGCTTTGATAATAGAAGGTATTTGTAATTCATAATATAGTTAAACTTATATCTTATAATGCATTGACGATTCCCTTGTCACCAGTTTCGTACAGTTAGGCTGTGTGTAAAAGACTTAAAAAAAGTGATTCACAGATTATCTGTTATCTATGTTTCAGGCCTAGTATGCCCTGGTGATTAGAGCCCTCGACTCGCAATCTACGGGTTCAAATACTATCATCAAAAATGCTCGCCCTTTCAGCCTTGAGCGAGTTATAATGTGACAGTCAATTCCACTATTCGTTTAGAGTAGCCTAAAAGTTGACGGTGGGTGGTGTTGACCAGCTACCTTCTCTCTAGTCTATCACTCTAGATTAGAGATGACTAACACTTATAGCCCTCTAATAACTTTGCGCGAAATTCAAAACTAACAAACAAGTAACATAACCCGCAAAATTTAACAAACGAACAAACACGTAACATAACCCGCAAAATTTAACAAACGAACAAACACGTAACATAACCCGCAAAATTTAACAAACGAACAAACACGTAACATAACCCGCAAAATTCAACAAACAAACAAGTAATATAACCCGCAAAATTCAACAGACAAACAAGTAACATAACCCGCAAAATTCAACAGACAAACAAGTAACATAACCCGCGAAATTCAACAGACAAACAAGTAATATAACCCATGGATGTTTTCAACAATTACGGAAAACAGCAGCAACTCGATAATTCTACTTGCTAAATGTCGACTAGTCCTTTTAGTTTATCACTTCTAAATTAGAGACAGCTAGCGCTGATAGCCTTCGGGTGGCCTTACGCAAAATTAAAACAAACAAACTTGTGTTTGAAGAGAATCACACGTTCTACATGCCAAGACGCCTGAACCATGTGAGGTAGCGATCTAATTTGTTGTATTACAGTATGAGTCAATAAGGGCAATAATACTAGGATGTGATATAATGTTACCAGAATGAATCACTAAAATGCTTGACCTTCATCGTTCATATTCTGTAAATATAAATACGTATGCGTGCTATTCAGAATATTCTGGTGAATTTTTTCAGTATGTAATTTAAAGTAATCATTAAACACTTAAATTACGAAAAAAGTTTTGTATACTAAGAGTGCATGGTGAACGCATCCAGACTTTATAATAACTAACAACCAATAACATCAATACCTGTACCTCTGTTTGGAATTGCTGACTGCATATTTGCCATTTTGACTCACTTCCTGACCGCCAGGGTTTATTGTGTTTTTAAACGAAACTATTGATTTATTGAAACATATTCTTTGAGGCCAGTACATGAAACATTGTTTTTATCACACACACAAAGACTTTCGATCTTTAAGCGGCACTTGATATGATCGCGAAATGCATGATTCTTCTCAGTTCATGCACCAGAGCAGTTTCTTTTAAAAAGTGCTATTTTATTTTCGATATAAATATTAGTATATGTCGATGCAAGAATCATAATATGACTATGTTTATAGATAGATCACCGTAGAACATATTTTAAAGTACTGATATTACTAACTCATGTTGTTTTTTTTTACTATGCTTCACTACTGTAGATATGTCTTACATACGTTTTCCAATATCACATAAATTCATCGTAAAATATGAACATTATGCAAGCGAAAAAATGCTACTTTATTTTACTAAAATAATAAAATAAAGTACTGGTTTTCTAACATCTTAAACATCAGACACTGCACTGCCTATTGTGTAAATACGTGTTTAATTTAAGCTATAGTATAAATTTACTATTCATTTGACATAGACCACAGAGCGAGCTATCAACATATTATACACTTCCATTTAAATAATTTTCAAACCTCTCTAAAAATACTTACTTCCAATTTCAGAAATATATATCTGTACTTGGTGTAATTAGCACTAACTACGTGAGGCATACACTGAGGATTCTTTTTTCTTTAACATTTTCTGTGCTTTTAAAAGTAACTGGCAGTTGTTACAACTAAGAGGAGAATATAGTTATCTATAAAGATATGTAAAGTGCGCTATTTCCGGTAAATTTGAACTTGAACACACATTTTTACCTTTACTTTGTTGATTATGTATGGTATCAAGCTTACTGCTTTTATGCAAGCATAATGTGTTCAGTTAGTTTACCCCTCCCAAACAACACAACAAGCAGGCAGAGGGCGTGAGAATAGTCACATGATCTCGCTGACGCAACAATATGTTCCAAATGGCAAGATTAGGCAAGCCCGATAGTTTCAGGATTCAGGTTGTTTTACTTTCTCAAATTCGAACCCAAAGTCTATAATCTTAGAAGTCGTAACGGTTGCAAAAATAAAATTTAATACCTCTTTTTTTATTTAGGGTATTCTTAAAGAGTTTCAGCTACTACACACTTACCTTCATAACGTGACTGAAAGTATTTTTACTTGTGATTTAATTTCACTAAAGAATAATTTGTTAAATATAATATTTATATGGAATATAGCTCAAACAATTTTCCAGCTTTGAAGTATACGTTTTAGAACAAGTAATTGTGGGAATGATCAATCCAGTTTTGTAATCACCTTAATTTGCTGGAAGGTGAGCGGCATCTTAACGAACCTCGTGACATGTAATTTATTGTTTTTATAAATTTTCTCCTACTGGCAAAGTGGTAAATCTACGGACTTATAATGCTAGAACTCGGGTTTAGATACCCGTTGTAGGCACAGCACAAGCTTCGCGTTTAACTACAAACTTTGTAAAGTCCTCTAGTGGTACAGTGATAAGTCTAGGGACTTATAAAGCTAAAAACTGAGTTTTGATACCCTTGGTAGGAATAGATAGCCCGTTGTATGGCTTTGTGCTTAACAACGAACAAACTGAAAGTTTTGTAGAAAATAATTTATGTTTATTTTATTATAGTTTTAACAAAGTTTATTTTTAATTTCGGGCAAAGCTAGCCGTCCTTAATTTTGAAGCGATAGATGAAAGGGAAGTTAGCTAGCCAACACCACCCACCGCCAATTCTTGGGGTACCAACGAATAGTGGGAATGACCGTCACGTTATAACGCCCCCACGGCTGAAAGGGCGAGTATGTTCGAAGATGGGATTTGAGCCCGTGACCCTCAGATTGCAAGTTTGAAGAAATCTATGCAGCATAAAATGAAGATTACATACTGTTTACTTTCGATGAAACTTGGGGGTGCGATTCCCATGTCGGATACAGCGCAGATAGCACATTGTGTAACCTTGCACTAAAAAACAAACTAAAAAGAATGAACCCTTAGCGTTTTCAATTTCCTTTACACGACCACTCTGAATGAAACTTGTCTGGTAATCATCTTAATGTGTAGGGCTGCATGAAAACTGAATTTCTGAACAATGATGAGCTAACATTTTTTTTTTCGTAAATAATACGACGAATAAAGCTGGAGCTATCTCAACTGGCCAAACAGATTTATCATTTCTCACTGATTGTCTTTTTACCGGATTTATTACACATAAATCAGATACGGTAACGTTTCCTAGTACTGTCTGTCAGATTCAGCTCACTCTTTAAGCTATAAGGTTGTATTGTTTTCTGAACCCTGGTTTTACTGGATACATAAGAATCTAGAAACTTCTATATTTATCTGTCTTGTATAGATGGTGTTTAACTGCCCTGCATTAAACCTTCTAACGCGTTTTTGAGAACATTTTTTACTTTTTTTTTAAATGTACTGAAGATATAAAATTTGATATCCCTTATTCTTGAAAGAGATACGTGTTAATAGAAAATTTTGAAAAAGGTTATAATTAACGCCATTTTTCAAAACGATAACACATATAATAGTTCTCAAAAGAACTTGTTCAGCGCGCAAAATTTGAATTATTAAGCTGTATGATGGTTCAAGGATAGCATCCTGGAATGAGATGTTTGAGTTGTCTGACTGAATGCTGGTTGAAAGGCATCTTGACTTCCGCTGTCATCAAGACGAAACAAGAAGATTGAAATTTCTCTAGATTGATCCTCAAAAGTCTTATTTTAATATTATAGTCTGTTGTCTTGGTATGAAAGACATTTTGCTGCCGATATTGGATGATCATCCCCAGTGACAGACACACTGAAATACGCTTTTACGAAAGTCTCGATGTTCCATCTTAAAGTTAGTCAGTCACCCAGGACGCTCAGTGATATATCTGTTTCTATCAAAAAGGTTGACAGAAGAGTCTTAAAATCTGTTTAAAAGTTAATCAGACCTGATACCCTCTCCCAGGAGAATTATCTTTAGGTCTCCCTAATGTATCGATATATTTTAACATAGTCATTTTTGTTTTCCTAAATTCGATTGATTATATTAATAAGTCGCACGGTACTGCAATTATGATTGTTAATGTGTTTGCTGTAAAGTCATTCAAGTACATCTAAATGTCATAAGTCATTGCATTTTCTTAAGACACTCGTGCGTCGTACAAGTTTCATTCAGATGTTTGTTTCAGAAATTTCAGGGATATCTATAATAAAGGCTATTTTCGCGTAGCTGTTCCTAAATTTGAACTAATAGACTAGGGGGAAGGCAGTTAATCAACAGCACCCACCGCCATCTCTTGGACTAGTTTTGTCTGACAGAATAATGGGACTTGGCCGTTATTCTTATAGTGTATCAAGGGCACCAACGTGCGGAGCGCATTTTGGTAAGAATTGGCTACGAATCATAAAACATACTCCAAACAGGCTAACCAGTAGACCACGGCCAGCTAATCATTCAGATGAGCTATAGGTTTGCCAGATTATTTCCAGTTGCAGCTTTCTGAAGCGCTTTGCTATTCGAGTCTTAAAAGTCAATTTTTCCTTTATAACATTTAATATTTATGGCCAGTTTGTTATACAGGATTGCACTGCTTAATTTATAAGTTACTTTTTGAATTGATTTAGTTTTTAATCTATAAACTTAACTTGCGTTTTCATCAGAAGTTCTTAATAAATATATACAATTAAATTAGTTAATGTTGTGTACATTATTTTTAGGCCAAATTGTGACTGTATATATTTTAAGTTGTATTATTTTTTTTTCTATTGGAGTAATGGAGATAACCTAATCTTCTTAAATTCTGTTGGGTTTATTAGTAATATCTTTGATACAATGTAGTCTTATTTCACAAGTCATCTTAAAAAAAACATTGTGTGCTAACAAGACTCCAAGTGGACTGTATTTACTTTTCAGTGGCGTAAATATGCCCCCACAATTGCGGGGATGGGTGGGGTGCGAATCAACCACAATCGTAAATACAATTATAAGGAAATAAATATAGGGGGTCCAATTACTTTTTATGCGGGGGGGGGGCATCTTTCGTAGTTACGTCACTAAGTCTTTTTACATATTATAGTTAAGTTCAGAAAAGCAA
Organism: Limulus polyphemus; assembly: GCF_000517525.1. Classification (NCBI taxonomy): domain Eukaryota; kingdom Metazoa; phylum Arthropoda; class Merostomata; order Xiphosura; family Limulidae; genus Limulus; species Limulus polyphemus. The sequence goes on along the minus strand of NW_013665802.1, from coordinate 8,698 downwards.
AACACTATAACGTGTGTTGCTTTAGTCTTTTAATAGTACTTTAATTATGATTACAGAAATAAACTGAGTGTTCAAATAATTATGAAGTGCTCAATTTTAGGCTAAAAAAAAGTAGAAACTTTAGGAAACGTTTTGGTGTTTATGCGCATCAACCCAAAACACTTTATCGTCATTTTTTGTTGTTTTTAAGGTTCAAAATAATAAATCTTAAAGTTAAAACCTAATTGATACCAAATAATTTTGAACTCTGAAACCAGATATACATTGTAAATATTACACTACATTTTATAGTGTACGTCTGCTTAAGTAATATTGTTGTTTTGTCATTTAGAAAAATGAAATTTAAAAGTTTCACACACAAGAAACCGATATTATTGTCTTATGATCGAAAGAACGACGTAGAATATTTGTGCATACTAATTCCAAATGACTTTTTATTAGATTTGTAATCTCTTCTCTTTGTTCCTCTTTTTTTAATATCAGAGGTTCGTTCATTAATGTTGTGTACATTATTCTTAGGTCATATTGTGACCGTATATATTTTAAGTTTTATTATTCATAGCCCATTGTGTAACTTTGCATTAAAAGTAACAATAATATATTTTTTATTTAAATTACTAATATCTGGGTATATATATATATATATAACAACAACAGCAATTGAGTTTCTTTTTTATTTGATGAGCACACTTATGAGAAAATGTTAGTGTCTTGCAGCTTGTCAATATGAACTCACTGGCATGCTGGTCCGGTATGGCCAAGTGGTTAAGGCGCTCGATTCGCAATCTGAGAGTCATGGGTTCGAATCCCCGTCACACCAAACATACTCGCCCTTTCAGCCGTGGGGGCGTTATAATGTGACGGTCTATCCCACTATTCGTTGGTAAAAGAGTAGCCCAAGAATTGGCGGTGAGTGGTGAGTCTTAAACTGCTAAATTAGGGACGGTTACCGCAGATAACCCACGTGTAATTTTGCGCGAAATTCAAAACAAACAAACACTGACATGCTGTCTTTCTTGGATTACTTTTGCAATACACTGACGTTTTTTATAAGCCTGTTTATCAAAGGAAATTGATTGATTATTATTGTTGTTGTTTTTGCTTGGTATTATCTAGAGGCAAGACTTAATCTAAAATATTTTATCCCAGGCTTTAAAAGAAGCGGATGCGAGGCTAGCAAAAGTTTTATTTATTTGAGACACCTTGGAAACAGCTTGTATCACGAGGTTATTTATAGTTATCCTTAAACGATAGAGATAAATCTTAAGGAGGACATTGTAAAAGTCCTTAACTGTTCATTCAAAAGCTATAGGTATTGATAGAATTTACAAAAATTACCTTTATATTATTGTTCGTTATAATTATTATCTAAGAGTTTCTTCTGAGGAATGAGAACTTCAGACTTAAGTGATGAGTCTCTAAAAGGGCCAAAATTAGTTCTAATTTCTTCTAATATTATTTATTTAGATTGAAATTAAACGAGATATTTTATAACTTAAATTAAACTAGAAAAATTTCTTAATAATTACTAACATTTTTGGAACCTCTAAGTCATTAATAATCTCACTGTTAAAACTATTTCAAGTAAACTAGCATGGTTATGTACTAATAGTCCTAGTGAAGCCGCACCAGCGAAATTTTGTCTGAAAAAAAAAGTTATTATTATATAGAGAGTAGATATTTTTTCTAACTTTATTATTAAAACGTCCAATCCCTCTAGTGTGCACTACAAACTCTGAAAATAACAAAATATAGTTAGTTATGTGTTAAAGATAGTTCTAGTTTATTGTGTCAGAGTTTAATTATCCCATAAAAATGTAAATACAATTGATATATGGTACACGTTTAAGCTTAATGGCAAGCCCTCCTCTCCATGTTTTATAATTACAGACTGGATGTTCAATACCACCAGAAAAGTATAACTTAATTTAAAGAGATGTCTGGGTTTAAGTACTCTCTACTGTCGAGGTATAATAACTTCACTTGACAATCCTTCTCTATTGATAGTGAAGTTTTAGAGGTGTTGTTCAGAAAACGATCAGGAACGTTTTTTATTTTTTCTTCATTGGATACTGCACTCAAGTTTTAATAAGTAGTACGTTTTACACCATAAAACACCTTCCAGTCCCCTTGATTTTAAAACTGTAACTAATGCAGACGTGTAACTCTAGTACGCATTAAATGTGGTCTTAGGTGCTCGACAGTTGATGAAAAATTATTATACTTTTATTAAAATTTATCTTTTTCGAATGCCAAATAAGCTCAATGTGTATTTTATTTTTTCCTGGTGGTTGGCAGGGCTCCATTTGGACTATCCAGACTTACATCTATATAAATATAATAGTACTGTCTGTTGTCTACTGTATGTAAACGTAACTACTTTGCAGGGTGTAGATGGATCTTCACCAAATTTGGTATGAAAGTTTATTGGGTCTGTAGGGAGATACATACAAATTTTTAGTATTACGTTTTGCGGTTTTTATAGTCATTTTTTACTACTACTTCGCTCCCTGTAAATGGATCTTAACCAAATTGGATATGGAGGTTCATTGGGTCCATGGGGCGATATATACAAATTTTCATTTTTGTGTTTAGCGGTTTTTAAGAGCGTTTTTGCGTTTTTTACCACTACTTCGCCCCCTGTTGATGAATCTTCACCAAATTTGACTTGAACGTTTGTTGGGTCTATGCGGAGATAATACAAACTTGCTGTTCCACTTTTTGTACTTTGCAGTTTTTATGGGTGTTTTTGCGTTTTTTTCAATTACATATGAGGGAAACAACGTTTCATATCCTAATATAATCTTTCATTAATCATGAATTTACATAACTTCCATCCAGGGAACGGGTACTCCAGCTAGTTATATAATAAGTTGAGTAAACAGGGGTTTTAAACTATTAGAAAATAAATCAACCTTATAATATCTTAAACAACTCATGTATAGGATACTCTAGAAATGCTACAACTTCTCCAAAACCTGTATGGATATAGGTCCTCTGTGGAGGTTTAAAGACAACTCAAATACCGTACAAGTAAAATATATGTGCAGCCATCCTAAATATTTTGATGTCGAGAAAATTATCCATCTTTGATTGCTTCCCGAGTAATAGTTTTATTTGGAGTTTATTAGATAATAAAAAATACAAGATTGTTTACCTACGATTATAAGAATATTTCGATCAGTGCACATAGAGCGTTATACACGTACCTGTAAACATCTTAAAATAGTTATCATGCGATTGTGAACCCTCTAGTTTTATAAAAATACAGTCGAACGCATTCCCTAAACCTTTCGCGCCCTTTTTTTTTCGTGACTTTCCATATCTACCTTATATTTTTCTGTGTTGTCGAACCTATTTTTTGTTCCATGAATTAGTACTTTTAATGTATGTCACATACGTATAAAATATATGCGTGTGTGTGTGTAAACCTCTTTGGTCGGGTGCATTTTTTGCCAAACTAATAGGGCTCCATATCTCGCAATTACAACTTTGGTTGGTGAAAATTTCTTCCTAAACGTACATTGTTTTATATTTAAGTATTCCATACATGTCAACCTAGTTCAAATTGTCTTCGTGACATGATACTTCCCACACGAGCTCACGTGAATAATCAACAAAATTTGACTATAGCAGAACCGTCTGCCGAATGCCAGTGGTGCTTCACGAGCAGCTGCATGAGCAACAAGCTGCTTCTCCGTGACTGACTGAAGCATGTGGGTAAATGTTCTAGAGCCTTGATTCTCGTGACAGGTGTGCACAAATAGCGAGACTTCGAACCGTGGGAACGGGTCTACTGCCTGTCAACACATTCGTTCTCGACATGGAAAGAGAGACTTCATAATCTTTTGCAGGGGTGGTTCAATTGAAAAGATAGTGTCTTTAAATTTTATTTTTCTATCGCAATTCCCCCCTCCCTACCATTCTCCCATTTTGCAACCACTGGTAACGGGTTTTTACCAAGTCCGATGGTCTTAATACTTTTTAGACGCTAAAGAAATACCACTTTTATGCCATGCAGAAATATGTGGAGGTGTGAGTAACACAGAATACTCAAGATCAACTAAGCATTCCACCACTTTTCCAGGAGTGAAAACACATAATAACTTTGTACCAACAAAGATAATAAATAAGGATGCTCTTTCATCCTAAGTTGTTTTTATATTCCTTAATATATGTTATTTTGAACAAATTATAGGTCACTTCTATAGTGGTAAATATTTAAAATCCGAAATTCTTGAAAATCCGCCACCAGAAGTAAAATTAAGATTGAATAAGATGACTGATGAAAAACAGATCACACTCCCAAGCTGTTTTTAACTCAATGTTTGAAGGTTACTTTTCTTATTTTGTTTTTAGACAGAAGGACGATTTCATAACTTGAGCAAGAAATTATCTTACTTTCAAGACCACCATAGTATGACTTAATCTAAACTTTTCTGAATATCATTCCATAAGAATGGTTTCATTTTGTGTTATCTCCGTTACAGAAGCTGACTACAATGAACCGACAACACTCTCTGTCTTGAGCTTTTCTTGTGCACTCTGAGATTTTAAGGCCCGTCCACTGATTGATATTATCCTCCCATTCTTGTTTTTTTTTTTTGTCGTCCTTTTGCTCTGTTTCCTTCCACTTTTTTCTTTATTGCATACATTTCTGTTTCTTGTTGTGCCTTTTTATGTCCAAAGTATACTGTTTTCCTTTGCTTTAATGTGTCCATGAATTGTCTTCTTTACATATTTAGTTTGTTTTTAATCTCCTTTGTTGTTGTTCTGTCTCTCTATGATATTCATTCAAGTCTTCGGAATATTCACATTTTAAGCGCTTCCATTAGATACCTGAGGATGACAAAATATTGTAGAAACGTCGGGCAATTACAATAAACTTTTTTCACTACCCAGTCAAGCCGTCTCAAAACTTTTATTGTTCTTTCGTGTAATTGAATTGAAAAACATAAATATGAAATATAATAGTATATTACTGTGGCGTAACTGTTTTCAAAAGTGAGGCAGTTTCTGTAACTGGGGTAAGCATAAAGATATTCTATCTTTGAACAAAAGTGGGGGGGGCATCCCCCCCCGGTAAAATTAGTCATGTTGTGTGTAACAATATTTTTAACACTGTACACTGTTTTCATCTTCTAAACACGAGTAATGCAACTGTGTAGATAATGCTGAATGAACATGGCTCGTTGTTTTTTCTTGAAAACTACAAATACCTCCGTGACAACTGTTCTGTTTTTGGGCGACGAGTGTAAAACGACTCTGTAAATGTTTCTTAAACTTTGAAATTCTGAGTCAGACAATTTCATTTACTTTCACTAAAAAATAACAAAAACATATTAGTTGTACATGAGGCTACAAAGTTAGTTTTGTTCAACCAACCATAAAAATTTAGTAAAACATAACGTGTTAGCTGCTAAAATTGGATGTTTTCGTAGAAGTCTGAACTTGAAATAAATAATAATAATAATGAAATACAAAGACATTATTCAGCCTTACTCAATTGCTAAATTTTTTGTTATTAGATTGGAAGTAATTAAGCTATAGTATATAGTAAGATCCGGTTTCTCTGGTACTCGCAACGTATGAACTATCAAAAAAAGATTTTGATACGCCAGTAAAGATATACCCAATATATCTATATTCTTTAATCAGTTTCCCGTAACACTATCTGGTAGCGGGATAAGGAACTTTACTATGCTTGCTATATTGATTTTCTAATATATTTGTATACATTCCAGGAGGTCATATTTAACCTGATACTTTACTGGATTCTATCTACTACTTATGGCTATCTTAACAATCAAAGAATTGCGACTCCAGAACACTGTTTTTATTACATTGTTTCTTAATTTCTTAAGAAACAATGCCATAATGTCAAATACACTGCCTAAAACCCGCTTTGAAGTAGTACAGACACTGCGTTGGTTATCGTTCTTATCTCTTAAGAAACCATAGAACACAACCATAATCATTTCTGTTATGTCAAGCATAAAACATCACCTGGTGGTTTAGTTTGCAGTAAACAATACAGTAGTAATTACAATAAATGAACAAAAAACTTCTATATGGTGTGGTTACCGGACACGCTTCTATGACAACGTGACAAATATGAGGTAGCGTGCACGATCTAGCAGCACGCCCGGCAGGCGATTCCCACGCTTTTTACCGCGTATGAGCTCTTATCTGATTCGTACTTATGTCACCATCAAACACGTGCCATTTGGCGTCGAAGCCAGGTCAATCTGAGCATGTGTTCACTGAATTGCAAAGCTATCTTGAACTCTTAGGAACAAAGCAACTCTGTAAACCGATGAAAAAAAAAAGTCTCTACATGTGAGGTACGTTTCTTCAACTCTAGCACTGGTGCATTGAACTGCACTATCATACAGACGAAGAACAAAGTCTTTATAGCTAGCCAATAAATCTTGCTAATGATTCCTGTTAATTTATCAAATAGTCGCAGGAAACATCACGGTGTGCATAATTTATTCCTAACTATCACATTCCCCAACATCTTCTCTAAATTTATAAACGTCGGATATTTATAAAAACAGCAGCTGTATAATTAGTACATTTTTTTCATACTATTAAGGCACACTTGATCTATAAAATTCCCCCAAAAGGTTATTATGCACATAAGCTACGACTTGTTTTTTTCCATCATAAAGCTGACTTATCTAGTCCTACTTCATTATTTTACTTTCACTTGAGTTATAAAGAACAAATCAAGAGTTTAAATATAGAATTGAAAAATAAACTCAAGAAATTCCTGGCTAGGTGTCAGTGAAAGGTTAATTAAAATTTAATTCATGTTTAATCTGTGAAACAAGAATTACATTTAAAGAACGCTGACGATGGTGAGTTTTTAGAGTACACTTATAAATAAGAACATACTTGTAACGAAATAGAAATATTAACTATTTATATCTTCAAGACCAACTGATGTTGTTTTTGTTTTTTGCACAACGGATTATCATTGCTGTCTGTGCCCAATGTAGAAACTGATTGTTTCGAATATTCGCGCAAAGCTACACAAGAGGTATTATTTTTCTGCGTTAGCTATCCCTGATTTTGTACCGATGACATAGACAAGAGGGAATTGACTGAAAGTAAATCAGCTAGTCAACAATACCTACCGCCAACTTCTGCGCTAATTTGATCGAATAGTGTGATTTGGCACGCACACTTTTAGCGCACCCATGACTCCAAAGTGTGAAGTGCGATTTTGTGCAAACTATGAACCTCGTATTCACAATCCGAAACATTAACCAAGAATCGAACCTCGAATATTAGCATTATCAGCCCTCGAGCTTACTTTGAGCTATTTGGCAGGGGTAAACAAGGAAAGTACACGGAAGAAATCTATCGGAAACATCGTAATTTCGATACTTAATAGCAGTGGTGTAGTCCTGCGAAGGAGCGTCGACTTATTGTGCCGTGCTAGTAACTATCTACACACACATTATTGTCCCGTCACGTTGTCACCCTCTTTTATATACCAGACTACCCTATATCTAGTAAATGCTAGTAACAAACGCTATATCAACGAACGTCAACAATACTTCTGACTGCAGTTCAATTACTCATAGAGCGACTGTTGAAAATAAGTGTATCGTAAAGTTGTATTCGGAAAAAATAGACCAGTTTTATTAAGTAAGGACTTGTGTCGCTAAAGTTTCGTCGGAACGAAGTTACGGAAAGTTAATTAACCAACGACGAAACTTTAGCGACACAAGTCCGGAACGAAGTTACGGAAAATTAATTAACAAATGGAGACGTAACAATATATATACATACATACATAAACACAGACACATGTAAGCCCAGATAGAGGGGGCCAGCAGGGCCCTAAAATTTAGTATTTTATGTAATAACAAAATTATATGAACGTGTTTGAAAAAAAGTTCTAAGTTAGTTAAAAAATATATTTATTATAAAAGTGTCATTCTATTCGCGAAGTAATGATACAATAATACATTTTATGGTCGCTTATCGGATACCGCTCAAAAATTAAATTTTATTGTAAGCAACAATCCTATGACAGGTGGCAGCTCCTGCAGTTCACTTCCAGACTTGTGTGTAATGAATAATCACTTTTTTTTACACGCTGTTTCCAAACTTAATAAAAAAATGATCAAGTTTTTAACTTTACATCTTTAAATACTTTGGGTTGAAACTGGAATATTTAATATTATGACAATAAGCCAGCTAACTCTTATAAATCAGCGGTACAAATAAAAATACTTTTATTACGAAAAGACTGACCTATAAAACTACAACAGTTACCAGCTTAACGTCTAAGACGAGAGACAAAAATCACAAGGTAGGAAGCCTTTTTTCCCCCATTATATTTTCATAAATAATTAACGTTTAGGGGTTTCATTCTTAAACAGATAAAAATGAAAATATCATATCCTAGTAGAGCAAGCAAAAGACTACGAAAAGAAACAATCCAACGTTTGCCACGAATCACATCATTCTTCCGCAAAGAAAATATTTCGGAACCGAACAACAACATAAATGTCGATCTTCATGAAGAAACGTCAAATAGTACTTGAACTTAAGTTCTACTTATGATGTTGATGTCTAAATTCAAATAAAGAATTTGGGAGTAGGGAAGAAATGGAGGGTCCTTCATCAGCAACACAGACCGTTGGTGACGCAGATGGTCTAGAAAGGGAAAATGGAGGGT
>NW_013665801.1:908883-909943 GCF_000517525.1 Limulus polyphemus | reverse complement strand
AGCCGTGGGGGCGCTATAATGAGACGGTCAATCCCACTATTCGTTGGTAAAAGAGTAGCCCAAGAGTTGGCGGTGGGTGGTGATGACTAGCTGCCTTCCCTCTAGTCTTACACTGCTAAATTAGGGACGGCTAGCGCAGTTAGCCCTCGTGTAGCTTTGCGCGAAATTCAAACAAAACTGCTGGTTTTTTATTTACTTCGTCTACTACTGCCTCATAGGTGGCTCAGCGATAAGTTTTGGGGCTTACAGCGCTAAAACTCCGGGTTCGATGCCCGCGGTTGTCACAACACAGCCCGCTTTGTGTTTAACAATAAATAAATAATCATTTATTAATTCTTTTTCGATTATGAAAGTAAAAACAAACAAAAAAAAAAACCAGAAACTTTCTAATCTCTTCGTAAACGTCGAATTTTCATTATCACAGGACGTAAATTTCATAGTGAGAATAGCGTCAAAGAAAGATTCACCAGAAAATAATTAAAAATCACTGATTATAATACAAACCACGGCGCAGAAAACAGTTGAGCTAGGAATACTCGATTACATTACTTCCCCTAGATTCGCCGCACGTGCAAAATTGTCACTTATGAAAATGATTTTTTGATGAGATAAAATATATATATATACATGCTTTTCCACGAATTACGAACAACTACACCAACAGTGGCAATATTTTCTTATATATCAACATTATATAATATAAGCTGAGTGGCAAACTGAATTTACAATGTGACTTGTGCTTCGTCAAGAGGGTTAACAACAAGTTTCGCGGGAAAGATAGCATAAGTGAATTATGTGACCGAGATGTAAAGTAGGCTCTGATAACCAAGCAGTCAAAGTAAGGAAGCAACGTGTTTGAAACACTAAAGAATTAAAATACATTGTCTAATAGCATAACTATGTTTAAGCTAGAGTAAAGTGGGAGATCCCGTTTGTTTTCTGGGAGTTCCCGAGACATTTTGTTTTTAGTTGTGAACCTCTAAGACTTGTACGTTCCCTGGTGGCCCGGCATGGCCAGGTGGTTATAGCGGTCGGCTCGCAATCTGCGGTTCGAATCCCC
>NW_013665801.1:900871-907951 GCF_000517525.1 Limulus polyphemus | reverse complement strand
GCTGATATGTGATAAACGATCCACTTTGCGGTATGGTTTATTGTCAAGAGGTAAATATCTAATTCCATGAATTACACAGTGAAAATACTTTCGAATGACTAAAACCCACAGAGAGAAAGACTTTAAGGTCAACGTGTAAACAAGAGAAAATAAGAAACCTAGCAAGTCTTATGTTCAATTTTTCAACTAAACGCTTTAAACTGAGAGATAACGTACATAATTAAAAGAGACAAAAGTGTGAATATAACTTAAAGCACCACTAACATTATCATTTTGTCAGAAAATTATTTATGGTATCTTTAAACGTTTTCACATGCTAATAATTATCTGCACCATGCTCTTAAATGTATTCCGTCACCACAAATACATACAAATAAATTTAGCTAAAAACGATACTGAACTGATACTGCAACAACATTATATATATGATGCAACAGCATTTTATATGTGTGTTTTTGTTTCGTCTGTGAAAATTGACTTTCATTGTTTTTAGAATGGTATACTACCTCCTCTGATGCATGTATATAAAATGAGAAATTAAATAATTAATTATTTTAAAGCTTATTTGGCAAAGCAAAATCATTTGGTTATTGTTCATAGGTTTTTTTCTCTAAATCTTCTTAGACTTTGTTCAACCTATCTTAAAATAAAATGAAAATTTTAGTTCATGTAAGGAAGTGAAACCTAATGAGATTTGATTATTACAGTTTGAAATATAAGACAGAAAAAAACAAGCACACACACATTCAAATGATTCTTTGCAAGCTCTGTTATCGTAAGATAAGTAAATACTTTTTAGATAATGCAAAACACGCTTACTACCAGAATAATACAACATATCAGCTACTGAGAAACATACCGCAAAGTGGATCGTTTATCACATATCAGCTACTGAGAAATACTTTGTAATATCTGTCCTTCAGTGCTGTGTATTACCTACAGTTTTACACCCAGATAGCCCTCGTGTAGCTTTGCGCGAAATTCAAAAACAAACAAACCTGCTGATCAGAAAGAGGTAAATAAATCAATAGTACCCGCCGTCAATTATGAGGCTAGTCTTAATCGAATAGCGCGACTGACTGTCCCATTTATAAATAATACTTTCGTAGTGGAGCATGTTCAATGCATATGACGGCTCGAGTCTTGGACCTTACTAACACACTAATTAATAGGCGAATGCCGGCCAATTTTTGAAAAGTTCTGGTGTGGTTGATAGATATCAGTTGTTTTTTTTTAACTCTCATTAGTAACGAGCCTTTTTCAATACATTAACCACAACACAAGTTTCTCAAAATTGCACAATGTAGATAGTGAGGACAGGAAAACGTAAAATAAATAGATCCACAAAGAAACACATAATAATAAAACACACAAACGTAATTAAAACTATAGGTTGGTCCAAATTATCTTTTCTGTTTTAAAATAAATAAGTAAAGAAATATAATATGCAATTTGCAATATATTGTAGCTCATCTCACACAGATTTCATTGACAACACTTCTACGTGTGCACCATCAGTTGATCTCAGCATTTCTAAACGATACTCGATTTTAGTCCACCTTCACTGCAACATGTCCATATTTACAGTGGCAACGGCATCCGTTATCCTCGTCTTTAGCTCCATGATGTTTTCTATAGGTGTGTGATACATGATGCCCTTAACATACCCCTAAAGAAAGTAGTCTAGTGGAGTGATGTCTGGTGACCGCGGAGGACACGGAATTGGTCCACTCAGACCAATCCATCGCACTGAGCCTTTTCTTGACGGTTGCCATTTTACGGGGTAACATTACCCACTGGAGTGTAAAACAACATGACAATAAACATTGTTTAAGTTTGCCTACAAGATGTTGAAAACTGCTTGATTGTATTTCTTTAATTATTTAATTATCAAATTTTAAAGTAGGAAAGATAATTTTGGACCACCCTGTATTATCGATTGGTCTCAATATGAGATTAGAAATACACTCATACAAATACGCTCCGTAACTACAATCTCTATAACCACATGCTTTCACAAATTTAAGACATCATAACCCCGCAGTTCACAATATTTTTGTAAATATTTAATTATTAAACAAACTTAATGGTACATAGCTTTATCGTCGTATGAGGCTATATTTATAATAGCTTTTAAAGTACAGTTAAGTCGCAGATGAAAACTCATAGTTATTACTTTGATAATATAAATAGAAATACAATTTACAAGCACAACGCCAACTTAATTTATTTATAGAACTTAAAACATTAATTTTTTTATAGGTTTTATAGGAATAGAATGCGTAGTTTAATGTTACAATGATGAAAACAGAATAACATTATTAATGTGTTTTCCTCTTCTTCTTGAAATCGTTTTGTATGTAGACATGAGCTGAGCTACCTATACCACTGGCAGATACTGAGAAATACATCCAACTATTTGAAATATTGGACTGTTACTACATTATTTTTCAAAACAAATGAACCTCCCTTAGAACTGTCTGCATAATTCACCATGTTTTTTTTTTTATTTATTGCTAGCATTTTCCGAGGTTAAGTGAAGGGTAAAGACTTCTGTCAGATGTATATGTTGCATGTTACGGAACCAGTAATTTGTTAAACTTAAAATCATATTTATGTTGGCGTTGATGAAGGTTCTTGGAAATTAAAAAAAAGACAGAAAACTTATGAAAACAAGATATGTTTGAAAGTACTCATTTATATACATGAAAGATTTTGAGTAGATAGTTAAGTATCTAAGTTATTGCTATGAGATCGTAGTGAAAAATTCCCTAACCTTTCTTTTGAATAAATGAGTTTTTAGTTGTCATAATGTCAAAATAAAACAATTCAAATAAAATAAATTCAAATTAGTTCACTCTTCCGGGTTATTATGCATGCAGTAGGTTCTATTCCCACAAAATGAATACAAAATTGACGAGTAAATTCAAGGCTACTCGAGAGTTCTTTGAATTTTCCGAATTTCTTAAATAACAAGAAAAAAAAAGATACGGAGCTCAGGAAGAATTTCTGAGCTAACCCGCAACTTGAATATTTCAATCAATCTTTTCCCTGAAGGTTTGAAAGCAGAAAATAGCTGTCTTTATAGATCATTGTTATTTTTATATCAGACTACAGAATTTGTTTGAAATGAATGCTCAAATCAAAATCCATACTAAGAAGATCTAGTTCTGAGAATTGTGTTGCAATAATATTTTGTACATATTTTACATCCAGTAATAAATTAAATAGTCATTATGGAATAAAATGAGAAATAAAAAAACCCCTCTATTTAAATTAATTATCTGAATGAAAGATGTCGTTTCTTAGCTTCAATCAACAATATTTTTCTTGTAGAATTGTTGTGTAAAGATACTGTATTGTATATATTTAACGGAATGCATATTAAGTAATTTGTTTATTTGTAGTTAAGCACAAAGCTACACAATGAGTTATCTGTGCTCTGCCCGCACACCCGTTTCTAGCGTTGTAAGTTCACAGACATACCGCTGTGCCACTGGGGGAGGGGAGGGGGGTAGCGTATTAAGTAAAACGAAACCATTGTAGAAAAATCAGGCAAATACTTAGAAATTTTTGTCGATTCTTAACCCTAATTTAAAGTAACACAGTGCTTGACAAACCCTACAATTTTAAGATGGGTTGTAATCTTAAAAGAAAGATTCTGATTATAAACGAGAGAATCAAAAATCTGACTTAATGATGTGACATTCTGAATTAAATTCAGACAGAAAAAAATATGTTAAAAAAATTAAATAACAAAATATTTTTTCTAGATACTCTAACTTTGCGAGATCTTGAATTTTTTTTGTAAATTATTATTATATATATTCTGTGCTCAAGCGTAAACATATTCAGCTTCTGGAAACATTAAACTTGTCTTAAAATTAAATAATTAAACCAGTTAAAAATTAGTACTTCCAGTGGATAATTCGGTGGATAATATTTTAATGACAGCTGTATAGAATTAACATATCCTTAATTGTAATTTTTGCATATAATTATTCAGTTATTCCAATGAAATGTCACGTGTAACTTCACCGAATCAGAATTACTAGCTATTTTGTACACTTTATCTTATTTTCTTTATCATGTTGAAGGAGAGGTTTTAACAATATTTCCGACATGATGGTTGATATATTCTGACTTATGATAATATTTACGAGGTTATAAAACAAGCTTGCCTGATGCTTCATTGAGAGATGAGAAGAAGATGTGTAGTTGTAATAAGAATGACTTTAAAGCTAGCATATTAAACAAGTCTGCTTAATTTTCATTTTCTGATTTTAAGTGCATTCCGTAACTGTCTGGGAATGTATGTTTTGAATTCAGGTTTTCAGAAATCAAAATGAAATTATGAGATGTCAAGAATATGACCATTGGTTTATATAAAGACTGGACAATTCAAATCGAATCACCTTATTATGTTGAAGCTAATCATATCTTATAAGAACCATGTGCTATTTTATTCATCGTCATTTATTCTATCTCTGATAATAATGACTGGGCATTATTGTCCAACACAATAATTTCCATAGTAACAAGCTTCATCTTAGACCATACCTCATGATAAAGTCATCATAGATCATTCACTGGACGTCAGCTTCAAAGTTCAGAATTAAGCATACAAAAGGCACAGAAATAATTTAAGCTGTATTAGGAAGATTTTACATTCTAAGAGATTAGATGTCATATTTCCCATGAAAACAACCGATGATTTCAATGTGATGTTGAAAGCTTGTGGTCTGTTTTTTTGTTTGTTTTTGAATTTTCGCGCAAAGCTACTCGAGGGCTATCTGTGCTAGCCGTCCCTAATTTAGCAGTGTAAGACTAGAGGGAAGGCAGCTAGTCATCACCACTCACCGCCAACTCTTGGGCTACTCTTTTACCAATGAATAGTGGGATTGACCGTCACATTATAACGTCTCCACGTCTGAAAGAGCGAGCATGTTTGGTGAGATGGGGATTCAAACCCGCGAACCCCAGATTGCGAGTCGAGCGCCCTAACCACCTGGTCATGCCGGGCCCTGAAAGCTTGTGGACTTATGGCAACTTTATATCTTCATTTATTATATCGTTAACAGTACCAGGAGATATATACTCAGCTTTATAACAGTTATTTTTACGTGAAAGTGTTCTCTTTCGTAATTACAGTTTTTAATATATTGAGGAGGACGTTGCTTCGTTGACTTGAGGTGTAGTTTCGGAGCCGTTATTGTCCAAAAATCTCTTCCATGGTGAACACTGAAGACTCCATTTCCAACAAGTTATGTTCTTCGGCTCTACATCGTTGAGCAATATCGCAATATCGCTGTATGAGCATCCTTCCTCGAGAAGGCTATGCCATATTGCTCTAGCCATAAATCTACCGTGGTGGTATTACACTGTCCAATGCTCGACAGTTCATCGTGAACCATATATATAAAGGTGCTAAACGTAGTGTCACGGCTGACATCTGCATTAGCAAATCATTCACAGAAAGAGTGATTAACCTTGAGTATTTCAACAGAAGAGGAAGTATTATTCAAAATCGAGTTGTTAGCTATAACTGCTATTATAACTCCCATCGGTTGTACATTAATTTTCGTCTATTGTACTTCCTTTTCATGTTAATGACCGTCAAGATTAGCAAGTAATACCAACACAATGAGACGTAAAAATACCTGCATCTAGAACATTGTTTTATATATATATATATAATTAAATTTCAGTGTTCCCACAAATTTGTAATCCCTCTTGTCCCCCACGTAACACCCGTAGTTGAAATTCAGTAAATCCACTCACAAAATTATGGTACGAATCCTAAGAACACGTGCTGGTAATATGCTATCATGACTTCTGATTGTCCCAAAAAATCATCACAAGAGCGAAAATGATTTTATCAGCCCTGACAGCTACACAATACCGAATGTGCAATATATATATATATATATATATATCTCACACTTCATTCAACTAAAGTATACGAAAGCTTATATTCTCGCAATTCCACAGTTGAACGACTGACGTGGGAGATGTTGATGTTCATAACCGTGTCATAATTTAACATTTTTATGTTATTTCTTTATAGACTCAACTGGTTCAGATCTAAGTGAACGTTTATTCGCAGAGTGAGAGTTCTTAGTGCTAAGAGCTTTTATTCGATTTGTAAAATATAGAAACTGAAAGCTTTTATTTCATTCAAGATAATAGCGACTCTTTGTACGTTTCAAGTAGTTTCAAGAAGCGAAACAATTCTATATTTACGGTCTAAACGTGAACATGCTAGCCGTCCCTATTTTAGCAGTGTAAGACAAGAGGGAAGGCAGCTAGTCATCACCACCCACCGCCAACTCTTGGGCTACTCTTTTACCAACGAATAGTGGGATTGACCGTCACATTATAACGCCCCCACGGCTGAAAGGGCGAGCATGCATGGTGTAGCGGGGATTCGAACCCGCGACCCTCAGATTACGAGTCGAGCGCCTTACCACCTGGCCATGCCGGGCCCTGATCAGCAGGTCAAACTTATCAATGGTTATAACTTGAACTCTTAGGGAAATCTGACCTAATCTGTTACTCCATGTGTCACATGAGATATTGCTCAGGTTGAAAATACCAACACCAGCTCTTCAAATAGGAAAAAATATAATTTTGAACAAAACAGTGCTCATTCGACATTGACTGTATTTTTTATATATGGGCCTAGGATGGCCAGGTGGTAAGGGCGCTCGACTCGCAATGTGCGGGACGCGGGTTCGAATCCTCGTCAAACTAAACATGCTCGTTCTTTCAGCCATGGGAGCGTTATAATGTGACAGTCAATCCTACTATTCGTTGGCAAAAGGATAGCCTAAAAGGTGGCGGGGGTACTGATGGATAGTGGGTAGCTACCTTCCCACACTTTTCATATAATTGCTTTAGAGTTGAAGCAACTTCTTCCTCCGTAGCTTTTTCTCGTATCTATACGGGGTCGCTATTGTCGGATTTGGCAGGGTTTTTACGGCCGGATGCCCTTCCTGACGCCAACCATCCCCTAATTTAGCAGTGTAAGAATAGAGGGAAGGCTGCTAGTCATCACCACCCACCGCCAACTCTTGGGCT
>NW_013665801.1:898692-899871 GCF_000517525.1 Limulus polyphemus | reverse complement strand
TACTGAGAAACATACCGCAAAGTGGATCGTTTATCACATATCAGCTACTGAGAAACATACCGCAAAGTGGATCGTTTATCACATATCAGCTACTGAGAAACATACCGCATAGTGGATCGTTTATCACATATCAGCCACTGAGAAACATACCGCAAAGTGGATCGTTTATCACGAAATATAACTTTAACTATCGCTATCTTGTAGTAAAACGATCAAAAGATTTACATAAAACTTAAAACTCCAGTATTTAAACAAAGGGTTTAGTAAGTTAATTGTTTCAAACGTCTTGAGACGCTAGGCCTATAACTATACAGGTAATGTAAGTTTCCCTTTATTAAACAAGAGCAATCAGAGAGATTGTATAACCTCGCCTCGCCGATCCTTTTCGAGATTGCATGAGTTTATATTGGATAACGTTAAATGTCAACTTCAGAAACTCAGACACTTCTTCTCAGATCAAAGGAATCTCAACTCTAATGTGTCTATGAGATTTGGTGCAAATCCGATCACGCCTTACAGCGTTATTAACCGAAAACCACGAAAATGCCCTATTTCCCCCATTATATATACATATAATGCTTCATAGTGATCCAGAAAACGGATCCGGATAAAAGTTTGGGTAGACTGTCCCACACTGACTTTCCATCTTGCATAAAATTTTCACGTACATCGATCTATTAGTTTTCGAGATACGCGCCCAGAAACACAGACAGACAGACACGCATACACACGGACCCGATTACAATACCGTCGTTACGTTTTTCTACTCTATATGTAGTTTTTCTAAGTCCTTACCTGGTTTACGATCTTTTTACACAAAACCGTCGCACCAATCATACTGTTTCGATATTAATGAGAACTGTTTCTTTCCGATTAGGAAAGCGATAAGATACTCATAATATTTACTGTTGGAAAACTGTAACAGTGGTGTAGGAAAAAGCTGCGAAGTAGAGGTGCTTGGCTAGACATGCAGATATTATTATAATAAAATGTATAAAAGTGGGGGTGCTTGGCTAGATATGCAGATAACATAATATAACTTACAATTACTATATAAGTCTAATGTATAAAAGTGGGGGTGCTTGGCTAGATATGCAGATAACATAATATAACTTACAATTACTATATAAGTCTAATGTATAAAAGTGGGGTGCTTGACTAGACGTGCAGATAATATAA
>NW_013665801.1:884859-897692 GCF_000517525.1 Limulus polyphemus | reverse complement strand
AATAATTCACAGTTGCTATATAAGTCAAGTATGTAAAAGTGGGGTGCTTGACTAGACGTGTAGATAATATTATAGTATAATTCACAGTTGCTATATAAGTCAAGTATGTAAAAGTGGGGGTGCCACAGCACCTCCGGTTCTGACGCATCTTTGTAAGACACTCCAATTTACCTTAATCGTCATATAGAAATCATTCTACAATCAAGCATATCAAAATTATTTTTACATTAACGTAACTGCTGAAACAAGCTGTGCTTGTGTACCAATTATAAGATTTTAAGAAAGGGCTCTAATAATAGTCCTTTGTAGTGTAACTCTTATAGGTCTGCAGTTTGCCATTAACATTTTCTGAACCAAAGCATAGCAATATATGAAAATAAAGTTTTTGAAACCAATGGTAATCAGTAGTAAGAACAGTGGAGTGATCCGTGATTCTTCGCTGGAAATAATGGAATTCGTTGTACAGCGAGTTTTACACACACATATATTACGCACTTTCGTGATTACCCTAGCGATTCCCTGAAACTAAATGTATTCATTACACGGTTCATGTACATGAATATATTGAAGAACTTCTCTTTTTATTCGATTTTAATACACACACACACACACATGTTATTCTGCGCTGCGGTATTCACTCCACTATTGCGGTATTTACTCCACTATTGTACATAAATCAGAGAGAAGAGTAATTTCTGAGAACGAGTCACTATCCACTGTGAAAGGTAAGTTTTCATTTTACTCTGGATTTTTTTACACTGAAGAGAATGCGTTTTTCCGCTATAGAAGATGTAACTGGGTAATGTATAAATACATTTACGCATAAAACAGCTATTTGGATTTATTAGATCAAATGTAATCTTTTTTGTTATTGTTGTTGTTGTTCAAAAATATTTCTAAAACCTAGAGATTTGTAGATTTATTCTTTAACAAAGTTAAGTCCGACCCGGTGTCGGCAGAAGTAAAGCTAAGTCAAGCCCCTCACCCAATTCTAAACTGAAACGGCATCTCAAGCGCCAGTAATCCCTAGAGTTTAGGTATAACTATCACTGATTTGCACCCCCCCCCCTTCCTAGTGGTACAGAGATATGTCTGCGGACTTACAACGCTAGAAACCGGGTTTCGATAACCGTGGTGGGAAGAGCACAGATAGCCCATTGTGTAGCTTTGTGCTTAATTACAAACAAACAAACAAACTAATTTGGGACTACTGGCCAGAAAGGGGCAGCCCGGTTAACAACACTCACTTTGTCCGATAATAGAATTCACTGTCGCTTTTATAACGCTCCCACAATTGAGGATGTGTAGCACACTTAAGAACTATGTCATACCAGAGCCAAAAATATGATGTTCTTTCATATTGCAAAGTCTGACTACTTTCAAAGTCTCAACATTAACGTTAAACTGTTTTTGTAGGTTCTTCATACATAGTATCTTCCCATTTTTATTTTCAACTTGAAGTCTTTGCTTGAGTGTTAATAGTGGTGGAAAAATACCTAAAGCATAACTTCTTGTTGTTTTCAACAGAGATGTTAAAACACAAAAAGTAAGAAATATTATGGAACTCGTGTAGTGGACGAATCTTTATTTTTGAAGCCACAATTTCTGTTCTAATGAAAAAAAAAATGACAATTTTAATACTTTAACACGTTGATTAATCCAGCTCTCCAGTTAAAATCAAACACCATTCGTTTCAAAATCTTCATATTTGATGAAATAAGTTACTTTTTACACAGTTTGTAAACTTAATTTCTTACTTTGGAAGAGAGCCCCCCAGTGGCACAGCGGTATGTCTGCGGACTCACATCGCTAGAAACCGGGTTTCGATACTCGTGGTGGGCAGAGCACAGATAGCCCTCGTGTAGCTTTGTGCATAATTAAAAAAAAAACAAACTTTGGAAGAGGAAATGTAGGTAAAATTTCAATCAACACATTATTTGAAACTAGACAGGTGGTAGGCTAACGAATATAGAAAGTTTTTTAGGTAATCTTTATAGGTTAAAATGATACCGAAAGACTTGTTTTGTCAACAGTTTCCCTTATTAGCGATATAAATAGCTTTTCAAAACTTAAAATTCCACAATAATTTAAACAAGAAATTGTTAAAGCACAGTATAGTAGATTTTGTTTGTTTGTAATTAAGCACAAAGCTACACAAGAGGCTATCTGTGCTCTGCCCACCACGGGTATCGAAACTCGGATTCTAGCATTGTAAGTCCGCACAATATAGTAGTTTTTGTTTTAACTTCAAGATAGTTATCCTCTTGTTACAAAGCACTTTGTGAAAGGATTCTTAATGGGGTTATTTTTCCTGAAAATATTTATTAAAAAAAAAGAAACCCCGGTGACAGAGCGGTATGTTTGCGGACTTACAACGCTAGAAACCGGGTTTCGATACCCGTAGTGGCAGAGTTCAGATAGCCCATTGTGTAGTTTTGTGCTTAATTTCAAGCAAACAAATAAACTAGTTTGTTTTCAAACTCGATCTGGATAGAAATATATTATACTCTATATTGCTACGCAGATCCAGTTATGGCATATCATATTTAAAACGTAATTATTTCGCTACATCCCACATAGATCGAAAGAAATATTTTGTTGCAGCATTAAAACAATGGTCGCGATAGCCTAGTAGAACAATATCGCCAGAAAAGCAAGGATAGATATAATGAAAATTTAATAGTGCTGTTTAAAATAGAAAATAACGAAAAAGGGCGATTCAGTACTTATTTTACATTCTTTCTCACAAGCAAACTTTTCATGAAATTATTCTGAAACTACCTGACACGTTTCTGAAGTTTGGTTGAATATAGAATTTTCCACGAAACAATGACTTACCAACACTAGGATATGACTGAAGATTCTGTGACGAGCTGGTGCTTTGGTGTTCAAAGTAAGTGCAGGCTTTGGGTCAAACTAGCAATGACTTTTGATATAGAACTCTAGTTTATATTGTTCCATCACGAAATATTATCATAATCAAATCGTGACGTCACTGTGGAAGATACTTTTAGCGTATTCTGATTGTCTCAGTTAGCAGCCAATGAGAGTTCGAGAGTTGTGTTGGAAGTGGGCACAACGAAAACGTGAAAAGAAAGCTTATGGAACTGAACATTTTCACGCTAATGCATTATTTTCGTTGTGTACTATTGTCACGTACATGAATTAGTACATTTATTAATTTGTTTGATATTACACGTGTAGTTTGTATTCGTTTAGCTACAGCAACTAACTAAAAGAGATAAGAAACAGGATGCACGTTAATTAAATAGACAGGTTACATATCCCGCAAGATATTATCTGACAAGTATTATTCAGGTGATGTACGAATTCTTTTTATTTAGTATTTCGTATATGGTTTGTGTGTGTTACATCAAAAGTTTTGCAACAACGCTTGTGAATCAGCCAGCGTCGTCAGTTTTTAGTCACATTAAACCGTAACCGTTACTCTGCAACACGTATTTATGAACGATTTATGCCGGAAAAGAAATCCTAAAGCGAGCGTATGGCTATTGCTTTATGAAGTGATGCCAGTAGTTCAATAAAACATGTATAAAACTCAGTAACACAAGATTTATCTCGTGAGTATTATATAAATAGAACATTATTGCTGTTGGACTCAATTTATCCACAAAGCTTCTCCATTATCCCCAATTACTTCTATAGCTATCCCAAAGGTGGCCGAAAAATGTCGTTAGGACACCCGCCTGTGGTACGCGAACACGTATGCCAAGTTTGGTCCCGCTAGCTTGTGAGTGGGGCTATGCATACGGTTTCAACAGGATCTTGAGGTACGGCCAGAAACACAAAGCCTGGACGACCTTCCGAACGCGTTTTATCCCTTGTTAGCACTTGTTGGTAGAGGGGGGTGGGCTAGTCATACTTCTATAGTTACTCCAAGGGGATTCGTACCTGAAAACAACCGTCTTTAGAATATCCGCCTGTGATACCTCAGCGTCTGTGTCATATTTAGTCCCTCTATCTTATGAGTAGGGTTAGGAACACAGCTTCAAAAATGGTCATTCTGGGATTCCGAGAGGACTGAAAATAATTAAGTGTCGCCATTAAAAAATACCCCATTAATTAAGGAAATCGTCTGTATTTGTTTTTTGTTTTTTGAATTTCGCGCAAAGCCACACGAGGGCTATCTGCGCTAGCCGTCCCTAATTTAGCAGTGTAAGACTAGAGGGAAGGCAGCTAGTCATCACCACCCACCGCCAACTCTTGGGCTACTCTCTTACCAACGAATAGTGGGATTGACCGTAACATTATAACGCCCCCACGGCTGAAAGGGCGAGCATGTTTAGTGGGACTGGGAGTCGAGCGCCCTAACAACCTGGCCATGCTGGGCCGTTCTGTATTTGTTATTTCATTTAAGTAAATCCTTCAAACTAATATTCCTACGCCAATTTGAACGAACTAAATATTCTTGCTCTTTGGAAAATTTTCTATAAATGTAACGCGGAAAAAGTAAGTGTACTGAGACCTTTGGATGATTTTCTGAATTCTGCCTCTCCGATAATTTAATAAGATTCTTCCCTAGGTGTCTACAAACTCAAAAACATGCGCGAAGAAATCTTTACCAAAGTTGATATTGACGGTAACTAATTCAGTTATTTTATATACTAAAATTTTATAACGTCCTTTCAGCGCTGATAGTATACGGGACGAGTTGCTCAGACTGCACACAGATCAGCAATTACCACATAATATAAAGATCTTTGCAATTCTATACCTTCCCTGTGACTGGTTTAACTTAGCCCACGTTTTTTGTTGTTGTTGTTGTTTGTTTTATGTCGCTTTGATAATGTTTTCTAGCTTGATATAATTTTGGATTTTAGACCTTAACTGAAACGATTTCTATATACCTATTAGTCTATCATTTCAAAATTATGGACGACCAGCGCAGATAACTCTCGAGTAGCTTGGCTTAAAATTAACAACAACAACAAAAAAAACAGTCAGATAACTTAACCCAACATAACTGATTTACTTTATACCACTATAGCTCAAAAGTACTTTGTTAAAACAGATTTAGGCTTACTAAGCAACTGCACTAATCTCAAATAAAATCTTATGCAACTATATGGGAACAATGTCATAAATTTAATAGTATAAATAATACTCATATAATAATAATAATATATATATTTTACAATTCAGTAAGCAATTTTTATTTCCTAAAATTACAACGTAGATGTTGCGAGAGAGAGAGACGATCTGGATTAGTTTAAAACAAATCAAAATTATTTGTAAATACAGTTATAAACATTTTTCAACGAAAAATATTTTTTATATGACATTGATTATGGCCGAGCGTACCCTATAGTAGTAAGCGTACTGGGAATAGGAATTCCGGTGTTCATGATACAGAGCCTGTTGCCGCAAAAACGCGATCCGCATCTCGAGGCCCTTGGAGCACTATTAGAGCCAAATCATGCTATTCGGTCGGAGAGGAGTAGCCGAAATTTGGTTGTGGATGCTATTGACTGGCTGTCTTCCCTTTATTCTATCAATTCAAAATTAAGAACATCTTTTGTGTAGTTTTACGCGAAATTTGTGAAACTAACAAGCATCTGGCTGTTCATTTCAATAGCTTTTCTTTTTAGCACGAAATCGCACACTGGGCAATCGTCGCAATGATCGACCCTAGAATTCTAGCGTTATAAGCCCTCGATTTAAATGTACTTAAATTATTTCAATTTGTATCCAAAATAATTTGTACGTTTTTTTTTCTCGTTAAGTTAAGCACAAAGCTACACAAGGGGCTATCTGTGTTCTGCATCACCATGAGTATCGAAACCCGGTTTCTAGCGTTGTAAGTCCGCAGACATACCGTTGTGCCACTAGGGGGCTTCTAGTTAAGTGGTATTATGGTTAAACGTCATTAATTAGAATTCTGTGATTCTAAGTCAGAAACATTTCAGTAATAATAATAAGTACACAAATGCCGGTATGTTTGTATGTACTTAGTATTCTTTACTTGAAACTTGGATTAAATGGCTAGCTCAAGAATTCCAAGATTCAGACTTAATTTAGGATTGGTAATTGATAATTGTTTGTTAGTTGTTAATCACAAAACTACACAGTGAGCTACTGTGTTGTGCCCACCACGGGTATAAAAACCTATTTATAGCATTATAAGCACTCAGACTTTCCTCTCCATGGCCAGGTGGTTAGGGCGCTTGACTCGCAGTCTGAGGGTCGCGGATTCGAATCCCCGTCTCACCAAACACGATCGCCCTTTCAGCCGTGGGGGGTTATAACGTGATGATCAATCCCACTATTCGTTGGTAGAAGAGTAGCCCAACAGTTGGCAGTCAGTGGTTATGACTAGATGCCTTTCCCTCTAGTCTTTAACTGCTAAATTAAGGACGGATAGTCCTCGTGTAGCTTTGCGCGAAATTCAAACCAAATCCTCTGGGCCACTGAAGGGCAAAAAAGAGGAAGGAACTTAGGAGTTAATAAAAAGTATAATGTTGTAATGTTTAACGACTTGCGGTTTTTAAATCACTCGAAAACTTATAATTATCAGGTTCTTTTATTTTCTTCTTCCAAGCTTTTTAGTGGAAATTAATATCGAAAACGTTTTGTATATTATTTGTCTTCGTTTCGGATTCACATCTTATTGAATTAGCTCACAAAACGCCTGGTTGTAGTTTGTGTTTGTTTGTAATTAAGCACAAAGCTACACAATGGGTTATCTGTGCTCTGCCCACCACGGGTATCAAAACCCGGATTCTAGCATTGTAAGTCCGCAGACATACCGCCGTGCCACTGGTTATAGAGAAGAGAACTTTACGGTAAGTTACTTATTCTTTACAAACGCACGTTAGAAAAAAAAAATTGCAGGTTTTGGATTCAAAACGGTAATAAAATACACCGAAATACAGTTATGAGAAATATGTCCACTTTTCTTTTACCGCGACGTATCTCGATTAGGAAACATGATACTTAATAATGTGTATTTAATTCTACATTTATACCCCTAAATTTCAAATACACGAAAGATACCGAAGGCGCTCATTTGATTACTAATTAATAAGAAAATACCATGTATGTTTTCTCTAGAGATTTGTGATAACTTAGTGCTAAGTAATTTAATATTCTACATTCAGTAGCTACAATAACGAACCCATTTATTAAAACATGACGATAATTTATATTTGAAATGATTCTCTATCTCAAACTTCAAAGGGAATAATGAGTTTGTACAGCCAAAAGATCGTCTATTATACCATTTGTTCATATTTAATATCTCCAAATCCGTTTCATTAAATACGATATTTTAGTTTTAAGAAATCTTTAGAAATATTTTATTTCTAAGTATTTCTTGAAAGTTTAAAATGATTTTAAGTATATTATAATTTAAAACATCACAATGCTTTATGAAAACAATAATAACATACAAATCATTAAGCTTAGTTTGTAGGAGAAGAATATAATAACATAACCCTGAACATGCGATAAAGATGACATTATTTTGTAATGTTACGTAAACTTCAACACAAATTTAATAAAATATCTGAACACGGTATAGATTACGTGTAAGTTATTTCAAATCGCGAAATTTTAAGCAGTTTCGGTCATGTTTAATATCCAAAAGTATTCGAAGGCATAAGTTTTCTTTAATAAATTCGCAAAGCTCAGATTACTGTTTAAAATTCTAAACTGAAAAATTCTGTTATATATCACTCAAAAACGTGATGCTGCTTATAACGTAAAATTTGATTTAAGACATGAATAACATTCCATTATATTTTGACTATAATTTAGAGAATGAACATAACATTTTAATTCCTACCAACTGTTATATTAAATCAAAATAATGTTTATTTCTTCATGCTGTGGCCAAACAAAATATAACAGTATATTTTATGTTTTGAGTTTGTTTACATATCAATAGAAAAAAAAATAGTTTTTTTTAAATCATAGGTGTTTGTTTGTTGTGGATTCGCGCAAAGCTACACGAGAGCTATCTGCGCTAGCCGTCCCTAATTTAGCAGTGTAAGACTAGAGGGAAGGCATCTAGTCATCACCACCCACCGCCAACTCTTGGGCTACTCTTTTACCAACGAATAGTGGGATTGATCGTCACATTATAACGCCTCCACGGCTGAAAGGGCGAGCATGTTTGGTGAGACGGGGATTTGAACCCGCAGATTGCGAATCGAGCGCCCTAATCACCTGGCCAGGCAGGGCCCGGATCATAGGTGTAATGGCCTGTAATCTCCATACGTTTCGAAAGAGATTATTTAAATCTATGAGCAGAGTTTTTCAGCCCATTGTGAAGTTTACATGGGTCAGCGGTAATTTTATGGGTTTACAACACTCGACTTCGGGGCTCGATTTCCCCGCGTTGAACAGAGCTCGAATAGCCCATTGTGTAACTTTGCATTAGGCAACAACATTACACGAAAATAAGTTCAGTAAATGAAACGCAAAATAAACATTAACAAACAATACTGATGTTGTACGTGTAGTGTAATATAAAAATTAGTTTGGATTACGCATGGAATATTTGAACAGTTACACCACATTTTTGTTTGTTTGTAATTAAGCACAAAACTACAAAATAGGTTATCTGTGCTGTTCCCATCACGGGTTTCAGAAACCGATTTCAAGAGTTATAAGTCCGTAGACTTACCGCTGTGCCACGTGGGGGGGGGGGGGGCGTTACATCACGTTCTAGCATGCATGCAATGTGCACCCGACAACGGAGTAGAACTTAACTCTCAGTGTGCATTATGTATGAAGGACAGCGAAGATACTCCAGTGAATGGATCAGGTGAACTAAATAGAATCAGTATCCTTAAATAAATGTATCCTCGACTAAAGTTTCCTTTTATCTCATTGTATTATGAAAACCTAGTCCATTTTAGAGTAAAGATGACCCGTTTCATACTGAACATTTGATTCCAAGAAGAAAACAGTTTTGAATAAGAAACATTTATTTAAAAGTTTCCTTTTTAATAAGCCTTTTTTTTTTACTCGTAAGAATAAATTGTTATCAACTTACGAAAGCTTAGAAGTTGAAATTATAACATAAACTCCCTACTCCCCCCTTGATGGCTCAGTGGTAAACTTGAGGTTTTATAATGCTAAAATTCGGGATTCGCCCTTCCAGTACGCCGTAACCAAAATGCGTTAATCTTTTTTTTTTTTTTACAAATATTTAAAACCTCGATGCTAGAGTTTAACACTGCCGAATTTGATGCAAAGTATCAGAACTGGTTGTGGAAATATATCGCTCTCTTTATGTATTTATGACAAGCCCCTGTGACGTAAAATTTTTGGGTATACTTAATTTCGAGAAGTCATTCATTCTATTTCACGGAATAGTTAAATAATGATCTTATTATTCACTTTATGATTATTTTCTAGAAAATGATAAAATCGTGGGATCCAGTTTTTGGGTTTGTTTTCTATTTATTAAACTTTGTAAATAAAATCTACCAACAATTAAAAGTATATCGTCGAAAATGTGCTTGTAATAAGCTTAGGTTTATACAATGATGAAAATGCTTGCTTACAATTGTTAACTGTTGAACCCTTTATTTTAAAATCCAAATATCCGAACACACTATAGGCAGTGTATAGAGCTAAATCCAGAAACTTGTATATTTCACGCTTCCAGTCAGTTATTAAGCGTAATATATCAGTTGCAAAAATATTATATAACTTCAATACTTTCTTACTTATACCCCTATCAACTCAAAGGAGCTCTGATCTGCATTTACAATCTTCAATATAACGAAATTACACTTTATGCTTTCTAGTCATATGTAGATTTTTTTTATTAAAAAAAATATTTTCGTTTTATATTAAAATGGTATATTTCAAAAAAAATATTCATATCCGGCAGAAGTTTTCAGTTAATTTCGGATTTTGATGTTATTGATGGACTTATATCTAAACCACACTTCTGCTAAAAATATTAAATTTCGCGACAGGTTCGTGTTACTTAATTCTCATTTTTGTTCATGTATTTCTTTTCTTGGTACGGTTACTTACAACATATGTATTACATAAATGCGATACGTGGTTATGTTTGTTTGTTTGAAGTTAAGCAAACCCGGTTTCTAGCGTTGTAAGTCTGCAGACATACCGATGTGCCACTGGGAGGCGCGATACGTGGAAAACAACATTCTTAAAAATAAATTTTAATTGGAGCGTAATTTGATTAATTAATTTTGCTATATAAAATACTAACCATGACAGCATTTTGCAGTATTCGATTAGTTGTTTTCGTACATTACAGTAATGCGTGGCTTCATTAGGCTTTGTTTAACTGCCCACTTTATTTGGATAAAAAACATTGCCAAAAATGTGTTTTATCAAGTATATATATTAATAGTATACGATCCAGCATGTTTGTTTTGAATTTCGCGCAAAGCTACACGAAGGCTATCTGAGTTAGCCGTCCCTAATTTAGCAGCGTAAGACTAGAGGGAAGGCAACTAGTCATCACCACCCACCGCCAACTCTTGGGCTACTTTTTTACTAACGAATAGTAGCATTGACCGTCACTTTATAACACCCCCACAGCTGAAAGGGCGAGCATGTTTGGTGAGACGGGGATTCGAACCCGCGACCCTCAGCTTTCGAGTCGAAGCGCCCTAACCACCTGGCCATACCGGGCCTAGTAGTTAAAATGAAATCGCTATGTAGAATATAAACGCTTGATATGGTTTTAAGTGTACCGTTTCTGGTTTCGCAGGCTGTTATTTAATTATAGAAAAATATTAATAATAATTACAATTGCAAAATTACATTTACTCAGAATAATTGAGTTTATTTTCTATTAGTAAAATAGAGTCTATGTTTTCTATTAACAAACATTTCGAAAGCGAACCCAACAATGGAAATTTTAATAATTTGTTAAAGCTGTAAGTGATCGAAATAAAATTATGGAATTCATAGGAAAAAAAACGAAAGTGAAAAAAAATAGGCTTGTGAGATTTAAAAAAAAAAAAATCCTATATTAAGAAATCAAACATAGAACTGTAAATAAACCCTCGGTAAGTCTATAAAAAAAAAGAAGCCCCCCAGTGGCACAGCGTTATGTCTGCGGACTTAGAACGCTAGAATCCGGGTTTCGATATCCGTGGCGGGCAGAGCGCAGATAGCCCATTGTGTAGCTTTGTGCTTAATTACAAAACAAACAAACTATAAAAAATTATCAATAAATAAATAGAGATTAATTTAAAATGAAAGGAGTACTCGAAATAATTTTAAACATTGTGGTAAATATTTGGGTAAGGCTCAGATCAATTTAGCACTGAATCTAATCATCACCCAACTATGCTACTGAAAATAACGGCCATGAGTTTATTGTGTTTGTTTTAGGCCTTATGCAGTCTGAAGATAGCTATTACGATAGATGTTTACACAATAACAAAGATAGACTCAATTCTCTATTTTGTTAGTTTCTTCTTCTGTAAAGGTTGGGTAATACGAAATACATCAGAAGTTGATGTGCGGTGTACCAATGACGTCAGTAACCTAAACTATCCGCGGGAAAATAACAACCTGACGTTCTACACCAAATACATCAAGTGACAAAAACTGCATTAAACTATTGCTGACAAATCAATGAGAAATATTTTTCTTACCGCTGAAACAGTATTGGTGGAGAGAACAAACGAAAATACAAAATTTTAAAAAAAATGAAAGTTTGCTCTTAGTAAGCGATTAAGAGGCGGAATGAAAAACGTTTTACCATTCGGGAGACAAGTTTCGAGGTAAAAAAAAAAAGCTATGAATGATGAAAGTGAGCATCGTTGTAGGTATTACACATGTATTTGAACAATGTTTTTTAAACGACCGTTTCTTTCATTACATTTTTTTTATTTACAGATAAATTTGATCATTAATCTTTGGTTTAAATCAATTCTCCCCTAATAATTAGATTTTTAACATTTTCTGTTTGTTTGTTGTTAAGTGCAAAGCTACATAATGAGTATTTGTTCTCTGCGGACATCGAAACCCGATTTCTAACGTTATAATCTCTCAGACTCAACGATGAGCCACCGGGGAGCGACATTTTCTTTGCGTTTTCATTGATATTTCAAAACGTGCAATAAGATTTGTCATCATAAACGTAGTGTTTGAATAAAATAATGACGGTAAGATTTTGACAATTGGATATTAATCGTTACTGAATGTTGGTAAGCCCATAGCTAGACCTCTCTGTTATTGGTTGTATTTATCTCCAAGTTAACACATGAAGGCTGCAAGTTCCAATATTGTGAAGATTGTCGTTTGGGTACGTTCATAGAGTGTTCTAATATTTTTAAACTGTTAACGGAGTTCTTGTGTTTGAAAGGTACGGACGTAACTTCGAGCCTACCAGAGTAATAAAATATAATTTTGACAATCAAAATAAAGGCGGCAGTCCAGAAAGTCACGTAATGCAATATAATATTTTAATACCAACCCTCCAGCTGAATATATAAAAAAAATATCCTCAGTAACTTAAAAATAAACAATTCTACCAGATGACAAAGGTAATGCCACTGTAATCATGAACAGAGAAGAACCACCAATTTCCAAAGAAATATTGAATATGGTCACTACACGAAGATCAAGTCTAACATAACAGCTAATACAGAGAAAAAATAAAATATCCATTCCTCAATAAAATTTAGAAAGAATTTAGAACACTGGAATGAAGAGCAGTGAAACTGCATTCAATACACCATAACATTACCACACACATATATGTGGTCTACCTAAAATTCACAAGTAAGACTGCCCTCTTCGTTACATAGCTAACAGCAGCTAGATACATTGTACATACAATGTTTGTTTTTTTTTTTTTCAATTTCGCG